>NW_011967246.1:2638125-2647222 GCF_000949405.1 Vollenhovia emeryi
CTCCAGCATCCCCTTAACCGAGCGAAATTGGTGTTGAGTTTATAAAAAATATCTGAAATCCGATGGCAGCTGAAAGCAATTATCGGACCGCCACTTCTCTCCCTTCTCCCTCCCCCCCCTCTCTCTCCTCTCCTCTCCTGCTTATCGCATCGGCCGTCGTTGGTTCCGAATTAAGACTAGGAGTTGAAAAATTATAGAGAACACATTTATACACGCCGTGGATTTTCGCGGCGCGAATTGCACTTCAATTTGTTTCCGATCTCATTGGTGAACGAAGGGTATGCGGATCATACCCTAATACCATGCGGTTGCTCTGTGGTAAGAGACACCATAAATACCGTCCCGCCGATCTGCATGCGATGGTTAATTTACACGGAGGAACGACAAAGGTCTCTCCTCGGCTGCGGCGTCCCTCGGACCGCCCCGGGGGACGCCGGGGCTCTCCTCTCGTGCACCTGCATCGCCGTCCGGCCCGGCCGGCGCAGCTGCAAGCGGGAGAGTAGTGACCGTAGCGGTAACCACCACGTGCTGTCAGTATCACGGCGACAGCGGGCTGGGCAAGAAAATCTACATGGGGTCGGCGCGCGCGCGCGCGCGCGCGGCCGGCTAAATTCGTAAGCAATTATCCGAACTTGGAGGAACGAGGCGCGCAACGATGGCAGTGGCTCGAGTCGACTATAACGACATTCCTTACTCCTCCCGCGGGATCGTTCCCGAATTAATGCATAGCCCGTGGCTAGAATGCCGTGGCCCGGGGAGAGCGAGAGCGAGAACGACATAGAATAGCCCGGCTTTGAGAAGCAATTATCGGACCGCCACTTCTCTCCCTCCTCCCCCCTCTCCCTCTCTCTCTCTCTCTCTCTCTCTCTCTCTCTCTCCTCTCCTCTCCTGCTTATCGCATCGGCCGTCGTTAGTTCCGAATTAAATCCTGCTCACGTTTTTCGTGTCGACGAACACTGCCGGGGCAATATCTCTCACGAATTATACGGACGACTTGTCTTCCTTTCGGGTATCGATCACCGATCGACCGCGGCTACTCTCGCGCGTGAAGAATGGCAGAGCCAATTAACGCACACGAAAAAAATATTGTATTGCCTCAGTTTTGTTATAATTTTCTTTATATAACTTCCTCTCCCCTCGGTCTTTCCTAAACGTTTCTTAACCGCGAGGATCATTAGGTGGGTAATTATCGATTAAGTTTGCGACGTACAATCCAGGTTTCGATTTTGTTGTCTCGTGGACGAAATTTATCTGATCTCACTTTTGAACGAGCAATCAATTGCCGTTTCGCGGATTCCATTCGGTTATTACTTGTTCAATTGCCACGACGTGGTATGGCGCTCAGTCGTTGGCGAGCGTTCAGTCCCCCTCTTTGAGTACTTAGCGAATACTTAGCGGCAAGGTGTCCATTTGCCGCGATCTCTCCTCGTCGCGCTTCGCTTCTCGAGGAAACGGTTTCGATTGGCCGGAGCTGATTATACGCATACATGCACGTGTACCAGCTAATTGGCTCGTTTTCCAAAGATCTTCGTGCAATCGTAGTCGCTCCCCCCTGTCGTATTATACAGTAACTTCGGTGAAACGCGAGGCGTCATTGTATGAAAATACGAGACGAATACATGAAGAAAATTTTCTGTTAAATTTTACCCCGAAAATCATATAATTCGGGGCTCAACGTGGCATTTTGAAGAACTGTATGAAAGTTTTGGGTGAAATTTTACCACACATTCTACTAGTAAAAGGTGTGCTAAGTATAATTACTAGTAGAATGTATGTTAATACACGGAGAGAATTTTTTCTTGAAATTTGTTCTGAAAATTATGTAATCGTCGGCCAACATGATATCTCGAAGAATTTTATGAGAGTTTTTGAGATTGTACCATACATTCTACTAGTAATTATATTTACAATTGGTGTATAATACTTTTCACTAGTAGAATGGTAAAATTTTTAAAAACTCATAAAATTCCCCGAAATGCCGCGTTGTCCCACGATTGCGTGATTTGCACGATAAATTTTAAGAAAAAAATCCTTTCCGTGTATTAATAAATTTGAGCGTAAACAGTTTTGTATTTCATATGCGCATGTGTCATTTATTCCCTCTCAGAAAAGACTTCTGATGACAAGACGAGAAATATTCCCGACATATTTAAACTTGTCACGACTTCATGCGACAAAAAATAAAACAATATTAAGAGTAAATCAATAATTTCTATTCTCCTCTCTCGAATTAAATGAGACGGATTTATTATATCGGAAAAATAATATGTGTAAATTTAAGCTTATATATTCTTGCATTTGGAATAAATCTTCTCTCGATGTGTCATACCGCACGCAACATCGTTTTATTCTAAAAATTGTAGATTTAAGAATTTAAAATTAAAAGCGAGGGGCAAATCGCTGACCGAAATCATGTACCTACACCGATGCCTACTAATGCACTAAAATTCGACGGTAGTGCACAGTGAGCATTGCTTTATCTTATTATCTTATTTTATCTATCTTAGATTCTTTACATACGCCTCAGCAAGGCTAAATTACACCCACTATTGCCATAGAAATACTGCTATTTATTAACGCCTGGATCTCAGTTTTACTAGGATTCACATTTTCATAATCTTTGTTCCCATCTATACATCGATGAGTTTCAGGCTGTAGTACACACAGATTTTTATAGGAGTCTATGATAGTATGCTATGCATTAATGCCTGAACCTGCATTTTTATCATCATTTTTTCCATCTATACAAATCGCTAAGACAAAGTAGTGTACATCACAATGCCCTCAGCAATTTACCCCTCGGATTAAAATATTTCTTTCTCAAAATTAAACGTGGCTGTCATTGTTCTATTTTACGCTAAATCGAAGTGTATTAACATTGGAACTGGAAATCTTTTCTGTCGACGTGCAATGCTCTCATAATGAGATACTTTTTACGCTTCTCTTACGTATCTAAATGCAATATAAAACTGTGTATAGATTTTTCAAAAGGACTGGGAAGAGTTCGACTACGTTGTTGAAGGTTTAATATTATATTGTCCCTTTCAAATTGCAGCAACCTTCGGTCGCCAGGCGCATAAAAAGCACGTCTTTCGGGCTGTCCAGGAGCGCACTCGAGATTCGCAAAGAAAATGCGAGGCGGGTACTCGAACCGTCACTCGAGTCTCAGCGCTTTTTGATGAACATCAATAAGACACTCCATCTCCCGGCCGGGCGATTGTGGGCCGAGTGCGGTCGTAAGGAAACGTTCCTCCGTGGCTATTAAAGGGGCAATTGCGGGGACGGAGAGTAAACTGAACAATGTCGCCGGTAATTCCAGCCAATTGCGGCCGCACATGTCCCCGGCTGCGAAGTCCGTTCGCGCGCGCGTGTACGATGATCCAAAGCGAAACGCGTGTGCGTGCGCGCGCGCGCCCGGTTACGAAGCGGCGAGTGAATTACGCGCGTAAGCACGCTCGCGATAATTATTACGAGGGGAATTGCGTTCTCGAGGAGCGAAGGTACGCGTCGTCGGCTTCGCGACGCGGCTTCGATGGCGCGCGGCAGCCGCAGTAAACAATAATACGACCAATTAAAACGGCCAATTACGTCGTTAACTGCGTCAGCGTAGTTCCTCGTAACGCTCGCGGCTCGCAAATACGGTCGCGATCGAAAGAACGGCCGGGATACGCTTCCGTCTTAACGAGAGGGAGAAGCCACCGTAAGCCGCGTGACGGTCGAAAGTTAAGTTATTAACGGGTCCATAATAAATAGGGCTGGATTTTTTTAGTGGGTATAACAGGCACCAAGACGCGCTGTGTAATAACTTTTGGGCTCGCTTTTGGGCGAGAAAAATAATGGGTGAGGACCAGATCAGGAATCGAGCCTGGCTGACTGCTCCTTGTAGGCTCCTGGTTTTTCCAACGGCGCTTAACTTTGAACTTAACCCTTCGAAAAGGACAAAGGACGGGTTAAACTAATAGCGAATTCGGTTACTTGCACTAGTAAGGGGATCCTAGAGCCGCTGGCGAACTCGATCAGTGTCGATAAGATAGGAGATGGAATAAAACAAAGTCAATTATCGACATTTTTAATTCCAAGTTCTACTCGTTCCAAGAAATTTATAGCCAATCAATTTGCAACTTTTACGAAAAAGCAGCAATTTTATTAGCTACACATCGCTCAGACCGAGATGTTGGATCGAATTCCAGCATCGTGAACATTTTTTTTGTCTTTCAAATAAAGTCGACCAGCATAGTCTGAATTTTGCCGCGTACTTTAATTCCGCAAAAGAGTTTTGCATTTCCATAAAGCCAATTAAAAGATTACTTCTAGCAAAGAATGTCGATAAAACAGACGGCTTTAGGATCCCCTTAATTGAAATATTTCGTAGCCAGTAAAATGATATGTATAGCATCCATACGGATTATGTTTCGGCTAAATACTCTTTGAACGTTATATTTAAGACAAAGCTAAATATAAGAATTGACTATAAACTGGCCTTAGTGTGCACTCAATGCGCACTAGTGCAGGCAATCGAATTCGCTATTACTGAACCATCCAGGTCCACGTTCCCGACGTTCCTCTCGCTTGCCTACTCTATTTTACCACATAAAGTAGAAATAACATGTGGAAACGACGATACGTTTAGACTTTTCTAACTCTGCCTCGATCGTTTATCCTTCCCGAATCTCGAGGCGAGCGCGATACCGGCAGAATCAATGCGCGCATTACACGAGCGTATCGTGTAACACATGATAGTTTTGTGTATAGTCGCATAGGTGCTCATTTTGCCGGTAGCGACGGCGCGGGAGCTTTAATATACACGCTTATCGCGCCGGTAGTGAATATGCATACGCGATAAAGCCAACCCCGACGTTTAAGATTACCCAAACTGATTGCGAGAGTGCGCGCTGCGTGGGAGCGCTATTAAATGCGTCGCACGCGCGTGTGTTTGTGTGTACGGGCGTATATGAGTCACTTAAGCGAGCGTCTCCGCTCGGCCGGCGAAGAACTCGCGCCGGTTACTTGGTCATTTGACTTCCCGACCCGCCCACATCTCGTAAAACGGTCCAGCCGTCTTCCCACAACCGCTCTTGAATTTTCGAGCAATTCGTGTTAATCAACTCCACCCCCCCCCTCGCCGCGCCCCTTCAAGACAGTTCACATCGTGGTATTAAGCAGCGAGCGAGTATTTTAATATCTCCAGAGACGAGATCTCGTACGACCGAATTTTAACTTTCTTATCACGGAAAAAAATAATTTTGCTGTGATAGCAAAATCGCCGTTGCTACTGCATATTCGTAGTAATAGCAATAAAATTTAGTTGATAGAACTAATTTTACGAATTATTCGTCATTATAGCAAAATCTATTTTGTTGCGAGAATAGAACAAAATTTGCTGAGTGTATTTGTAATTACAATCACATAAATTTGCTACTGAAGTAAAATAATATATTCTTAGCAAATACATTTGCTGTCACAACGAAATCCCGATACGACTGATTCCCTCCTGAATAGATAGCACTAGTACCACATACTGCCGCGACGTGGCGACCGGCGCGTCTTTCTCGTAAGTAAAAATCGTCCCGTATTAGTATAAAAGGCGAGCTAATAGAGGTGATCAAAACTATAGAGATTCCACGGGGGTGCAATGGATTATTCAGATGCAAGTCGCTAAAACTAAAGGCTTCGAAAAACGCATCTCAATAATCCATTGAACTCCTGTGGCATCTCTACATAGTACATCAACACGTAGAAATTGCCGAGATTATTTCACTGGCCCAACATTGGCCCAGTATTGGCGGCCAAGAGTCGGCAAACAATCTTGTCCCGGTACTGATTAAAAGCCGGGCCGTATAACGGGCCAATATAAAATACAGACATGGGCCAATACCTGCTGCAAAACAGGCCAAGCTCTGGCTGTTACATAGAGCCAGTACTGGGCTGCAAATATTGCCGATATACACTTTACTTTATGCTCACGAGCGAACTATTCCAAGCGTCACACCTCGATCTTGCTCGTTTCTTAATTGTATCTTGACTCAAGATGTCGAAAGATAATTCGTGCAAAAAATAATTGCTCAGTATCAAACGCATTTTTTTCAAAAATTGTTTTTCAGAAACGATAATCTCTAATGTGATCTTGGAGGTCCTCGCCAAAGTCATGTCGAAGTCAATTGACTTTTTCTAATGGAATTACATGACAGATTTTGTGATAAGAAATATCATATAAAATATTTATTTTCCGATCATTTTACCCCAACATTTGTGCAAAATGTCGAGAAAAATCGATCTCCGTAACAAATCAGGTGTAAGCGATATCGTCAATATTGAGCACTTTTGCACGAAAAATCACCTTTTGACAGCTTGAGTCAAAATAAAAAAAATATATAAAAATTGAACTGTAACACTTGCAACAATTTGCTTTGTCAGTATTACATGGCAATTTTGATTACGGTACGTTTATTATGTGAAAATCTCGGTAAAATAGCGAAGAACGCGAGAAAGCGTTTACAAAATCATGCTTCTCTCATCGAAATAACGTGCGCGCACGTCGATAAAAAATAATAACAGCTGCCTATTAGACCAAAAAACAAAAAGAATGGCATAACCTACGTTGCCAGATCCGCAAAGCTAATCCGTGCACAAAAAAGTTGACCTAGCCAAATTTTTCTTTGGATTTGTCATACTCTAATACCGTACGGTCAAGCGTCGTTGAAATTTAAACACGCACTTCTTTAAACATTCAACTTTTACTCGATTCTACTTTCCACTTTTACTCGATTTTTTGTTTCAATTCTTATTATAAATTTTTTGCTACTGACAAATACATGTCCACGTGTCAGGTTTTCTACCTCAGCAGCCAATGGCAATAAGCGAAATGTTAAAAGCAGTTAATTTTAAGTGATTATATCTCGGAAACTATACGGTGAATCAAGCCCAAATTTTACACACATACGTATTGATATCTAAATTAGTTTTGCTGCCAGTTTAAAGAAAATCTGTAACTTCATAATTTTTGACCTAATTACCTTAATGTGTTAAACATGTTTATGTTTAATTCCAACGCAAAAGAAGATTTAAAAGGGATTACTAATTGCGGTGTAATAATTGGAGCAGGTAATTGCATGCAGCGTGTTGTTTTTAAATTTCATATCGACGTTCTTTCTTTGATTGTACGGCGCTAATTAAAGGTACGACGACCGATCGATTTTCATGAATAAACGAACAATCGAAATTAAATGCAAGCAATTACCGGCAACCACGCATAGCAGTTTTGTTGCGCGTCGCATATATATATTCATGCAAATTTTTTATTTAGCCAACGTATATTTATCTTTTTATCAGCTCGCTATTAAACTGAGCAATGTATTAATGATACGCGAAATATTTTATAAATCCGCGTATTGTGTGTGTCCTGCATATCCACGCGGAATAAAATGTCCGGGCGGATCAAAACGAATCATTCTAAAACTAAGAGCTTGAGCAATGACTCGAAACGCTGGGAGTGACATGTCTTAGGGCTTAATAGGGTCAACAGTCTCGTTATGAAAGAACGAGGACTCGAATGACGAGCGCGAAAATTCACTGCTACTTCAGCTCTCACGCAAATAAATAGTTGCCAGTAAAACGAATCGTTCCAAATCGAACAAAGCGAGCGAGAGAGAGTGAGAGAGAGAGAGAAAGAGCCCGAATTAACTCGCAACGGCTGCACCTGCTGTTAACATCCCGCAAGAAATTTCCCAAAATTGAACGTTTTACCGCGGTAGGTGGTAGGGTGAAACGTGGCACGCCCCGGAGGGCTTTCATAAATCGCGATGCGCACGTAAGTCCCTTTAACTCGAAATGTATCCCGCGAGCCCTCGATTCTGCAATAGCGCGTCTTCGGAAAAAGGAGGATAGAGAGCTGAGAGGGGAGGAGAGAAAGAGAAAAAGAGAGCAACCGGGCCACAAATGCGTTGAGCTGCGATCGTTAGTTACTTCCCCTAGAACGGAGCTGCAAAAAAAAATATCGCGTGAGTAAAACGTTATCGATGTGTGGACGTGCGGCGAACGTGCGATACAAATAAACACGCGCCACCTCCCGCTTGGGCGCCAAATTTATCGCGCGCGCTTAATTAGCGGGCAAATAACGCGATTAACGCGGCGCGATAGTTTGTCGCGCGACTCGCGCGAAAAGCTCGTATGTACATACGTACGCCGGAAACTGTTGCTCGCGACAGCCAGAAACGCAGCCGGTGTCCCGCGGCCAGAGAAAAACGAAAGGTACAAAAGGGCAAACAATAACGCGTCCGCCGTGACTAATGCGCCGGTTATTGCGCCGGACTATTTATTTTCGACGCGCGGAATATCGCGGTGTTATCGATATCGCGAGAAAATGTGAGAATTTCGGTCTTATATTGAAATTATTCAAGAGTCGCGCGTATACGGTCGCATAAATAACCGCGTATAAATTATTTAACAAAGTTATCATTTTCGCGCAGGCCATTTTAATAATTTGTAATTTCTTAAACGCGCAAAAAAACCATCTATTTTCAAAGTCCATTGTCTCACAAAATTTGCGTTTAATAAAAAAAATGTTTCTAATACAAATATTTGCTTTTATCGCCGAGGCAATAGAAACAATGTGGGTCTTCATGTAAAAATGTTACGTTGACCTTCGAGCTACAGGAGCGCCATCTACAACAAAAGGGGTAGTGCTGTCTTGCGCCCCCTTTGATATCGAACGAATCTTTTTTAAAACTATTAGGGGAACCCGGGGCATAACGGGAACGCTAAGGTTAAAATTAATTTTAAACAAAATGAAAATACATAAATGAATTATTTTTTTACGAAAATATTCTTTGAAATGTCTACTATAAGAAAAAAAATGGTTTTACTGTGAAAGAATAGTTTAAAAGGACGAAATTTTTATTTTATTGAGACCATGACTTAATCTGATTATCATTTTATGCGGGGCATAATGGGACTTCTCACAAAACTTATATATTTCTTATACATTAATGTTTAAAACTTATTAAAAATGATTTTTTAAATACGCAATAAATATACTAATGTAGTATTGCATTTTAATAATAATAATTATTTGTTGATAGCACTTATTATCACATCTACA
>NW_011967246.1:2647431-2675595 GCF_000949405.1 Vollenhovia emeryi
GGTTCCCCTATATTTAAAGATATCGCCGTTTCTATTGTTCTGTGCGACGTTAAGTCTATTACTTTATTTACTTTGACTCTCTTGGCTCTGACTTACTGTGATTTTTGTTAAAAACATTGTTTCGCAGTACGCGCACATTTTACGAGTCACCTGTCAGTAACGTTATATAAATGCCGTTTGTCGATTTAATGTACGGATTTATGTCCACTCGCTTTCTCCGGCTGTTATTCTTTGAAATATATATTCTTGATGAAAAGTTTACGTAACGCCGTCAATGAGCTGTGCCAAGTCCTAAAGGACAGATGTGATTTTCAGCGTTGCTTACGAAGAAACGGGAGACGATGAATCGTCGAAACTTTTTATTCGCCGCGCGGTGTAAAACGCGCGGAATGGAATGAAACTCGAGGTATCGGCTTTGCATTTGATCAACCGTGCAATGAATAAGGAAAACTTGGCCGCGTTCGATGCATCGGGAGCTGTTGCGCCCGTAAGCCTGAATTGTAAGCCCGCACAGCTGCGGGCGAGAAGGCGCGCATACTGAGAAATAATATCAAACGGGAAATAAATAGCATTCCCGAATCATAAATTATTCATAATAAATCACCGACCTCTCTCCCCCCCCCCCCCGTCTTTAGCTTTGCCCCGCGCAATATTCGGAAAATTGCGACGTTATTGTACGTAAAACGATAAACGCGCGAAAACTCGATTTTCATGAAATTTATTTAATATAAAAGGATACACACGTTTTACGCGCTCGATTGTAAAACAGAATGCTAGCTTGTATGTTTATTTGTACTAAAAAAAATATACATTTGAAAAATAGATATGCTTATTTTACAAATTTATTTCAAAATGTATTAAATAAATTCTGAAATACGGTATCTACCCCGGACTAAAAGTGATATGTATGAAAAGTGTAAAACAATGTAACTCTTTCGTGTGATATTTATCAGAGTCTAAGAATCGGGTAAAGTGAGTAAAGTGAGCAGATTATTACGGTGAAATAATTCGTCTCGAATAATCAGTGCGTGATGATGAAATCATGTGAAAGGAAGAGGGAGGGAGAGAGGGGGGGGGGGGAGAGAGGACGAGCCAGAGAGAGGTAAAATTAGACCCTTGCCAGATACGGCGTGGAATAAAATTCAAAGTATCGGCTTTGCATTTGATCAGCGGCGCGGCGAATAAGGAAGCCCCGTGTCCTGTTCGCATTCGTCGTATTCGAGCCCGCGACGGGGGCGAATCAATCCTCGAACTTCAAAGGAATCCCGCCGCTCTGATCCTTCGGGATTCCCCGATACGCGTGGGAGTCTTTAATCAGGGTGCGCGAGTCGACGGCCCTCGACGGTGCGTCGACCTCGAAATGGGCTTGCACGGCCATTGTCTTGCGGGCCGACCCGTCCGTCCGTCCTGTCGCGTGGCATATTAATTAAATCGCTAATTATTAAGCTAATTGCCGGTTTAATTGGCTCGCGGGAGAGGCCCGCGTGTACGCGAACGTAGAAAAAAATAAAGCGGCGACTCGAGGAGACGACTGCGAACCGCTTGATTGTGCGCCGTGATACCGCGCCTCCCGAACACGCGAGTCAGCCGGCAGTCCGACAATCCGAATTAGCCAACGCTGGATCAGCACTCGATCGCCTCATTCCGTATCATTGTCCCATCCTGCAACACGGGCAATCAGTCCAAAATTAACGATTATTTTTGACGACCGTTTAATTTATACACGACAAATTAACCATTTCGCCACGGAGAAGATTTCCGGATTACGTTCTATTACAACTTCGATCTGTCGTATAATAGGATTAAATTGTCATGTATAAATTAAACGTCGTTTGAAATGATCGTCAATTAGATGACAATCATATTTACCACGGAGAAAGGGAATACTTTAATCAATTCTTAAAACGTTCGATCGATTCTCAAATGCGTTGTGACATGCCGGGAGACGATTGATTTTAAACGCAAGGATACACATGTGAGCTTAAGTTTATATGTTTCACCCTTGTCTCGGTACGATAAGTCAGTCTTATTAATTCGAGTGACGAGAATAGGAATTGTTGATTTATTCTGAAGACGTTGCGACAAGTTGAAGTGTGTCTAAGATACTTTTTGTCTTGTTATCCGAGGTCCTTTCTGAAAGGGTGGGAAACGTATCTACGAGAGATAAGACGCACCTTCGCGTACGTCTGTACGCTGATTCGTGCCAGTTTACCCGTTGGTCATTAACGTACTCGCAATTGCGCGCATCCGCGCAATCGACGCGCTGTTCAATATTTATGCCTTCGGAATGGAAAGCACGTCGGGGAACATTCGTATCCCAATACCGTACAATGTGCTCAATGCGAGGCGAATACTTCGTATCGGAGGCACGCGCGGGAAAGAAGCGAGGAGCCCCGCGGTTTCGTCCTGGAGTTTGCACTACGAAAGCAGCCGTGCTTCGGCGCCCGACCGGCCCCGCAGACTAACAGGACAGGGTCAAAGGGGTCCGCGTGGCTCTATTGTGTTCCCAGTTAACTACTGCTTACTGTAACACAAAGCCCTGAAAAGCCAGCGAATTATTTAAAAAGACTCGTTATTGTTCTGCGAGGCGAATGGTCAAACCGCCGCGAAACCACTTGTTAACCAGACAGGAACTTTCGGCTGGGAAGAGAAGAAAAAAGCAACAGCCACGCCGCGAATGTATACGCGAAGGAACGGGACCGTCAGCGTCCGGCGCATAAATTAATGGAAACTTACCGGGGTGTAGCTGCAGGGGTATCACCGGATAAACGTAAAATATCGCTCGACATAAAATTTCGACGCATATTGGTTTTGCGGGCCCGGCTTGTTTAACAGAAAAATACGTAACGATATTCGAAGCGACGTAAAACATCGATGTGTCATAAAATTGAGTGTTATCAAAATAGGATACTCAAAATAAATCGATAAATACTGCGGCGACTGTGTAACCACAGGCCCCGCGCGTGTTGACACGCGCGCGAGAAGAAAACAACTGTCCGCCGATTTTGTTCTTCTAATTTCCCGTCCTTCGATAGTTCGCTAATGACGTTGCCTTTAAATAAACCGGTGTGTAAATTTAAAACAAAAACCGCTCTCTCCGTTCGTATATATCTTACCGTCGTCGTTTTATTTACTACGTTTTTTTGATATAATAGCAAAACTGTCCTGCAGTTTCGAACAATAAATCGAAATAAAAAATAAATATAATGCCAATACACGCGGGACACAGATAGTAAATAATATATTAGCAATCCATAACGGAATAGTGACATGATACAACGGATAGCTTGATAATGAATCTTGAACGAGGTCACGAGAGAAAATAACTTCGAACCCGTATCTACTTTCTTGCAGGCGAGTTATCGCGCAACATAAATGTAACAGCGCGCTGTTTCCAATGATTACGAATTTTACGTCAGACGGGCCGCGCGCGTGCAAAAAATACAATCGTAAATGAAAAAAAAAACTGCCCCTGGAAAAACAACTGTCGTTCATTTGGAATGGGATGGTAAAAATTGGCGGTAAAAATTTGAGCTTCCCTCGGAAAAATGGCACTCTTACGGCACTGTTTCGTTATCGAGGTTTCGATTGCGTAGAATGACGACGTACGGCGCCACCGCGTGCATGATTTAGCGCACAAAATTTTCCCCGCGAACCTTTGCAAACCGTATACACATAATCGGACGGGAGAATGGATACGGATGAATTTTTTGTTTGCATTCTGAAGAGGTTTGCACGATAATAATTGGCTCTCACGACCACTTTAAATTTCAGGCCGCTTTGGAGTACTCAATTGCGTTCGGTTGATCGAATATTTTTAATTACCGCTGTATTTGTGCCGTTCGCTCTGCGGATGCACGCTAAATAAATTAATACGCGCATGTCAACTATCGCGGAGCCATTTCCCGCTGAGATTTCCATTGCGCGGTCGAGAGAGAGAGAGAAAGAGAGGGGGGGGGGGGAATTTTCCACTGTATTTTCCGAGACCTTTCGGGAGTCGAGATTTCAACGAGTCAGGTTAATTTTTTAATTTTTGTATAATTGCCAGCCGATTAAATTATTTGAATTGTGTTCCATTGCATCGTCGTACGGCACATAAATGAGTTAAGTTCTAGGATCTATTTCGGTGTGGGAAAATATAGCGTAAGAAATAAAGTGGGAAATTTCGTCGTCTGTAATAATAATAAATTTATTGCAATTTACGATAAACAAGTTACAAGTGAATGAACATAAATAAAGTAACAAAAGACCAATACGTGCGTGGAAATGGCAAGGAACCAACAATACCGTTGTTTTGAAGCCTACCAAAACAAATAAAGATATAGAGAAAATAAAGTGCACACATTAGCACGCACGAAGAGTACAACGTTAATAATTTTTTAATAAACAATGAGCGATGGCTAAACCTTTTCAATGTTAATTCAGGATGATCCTCGATAATAAATGTCAGATTTAAGAGTATTGACCCTCTTTTCGGTACAATTATTTTACCTTTATTTAAGAATTTATATTTGCAAGAACGTTTGAAATATTATTGATAACAGCACTGAAAACGGTAACAAGTATAACACTTAATTATTCAGTGAATCAGAGAAATATTCGCTGTTTTCAGTGATAATCCACTGATTTCCAGAGAGCGCAGTTTATGTTATTACGATAGTACATATTTAAACGTGTACAGAAACGTTTACGGGAATCGTTGATGCTTTTTGTTACGTAGGTACCGGATTGGTGATACGAAAGCTGGAGGTACCCAGTATCGCTGATCCAAGATTGGACAGAGTGGTACTCAGATGCGAGTACGATCTCGATAACAAGGAACTGTACTCGGTAACGTGGAACAAAGACGGCCAGGAGATCTTCAGATTCATGCCGAAGTCACCGACACCCAAGCGACCTCAAAATATCAGCGGGCTGTACATCGACCTCAGCCAGAGTGACAGCAAGCAAGTGACACTTCTGGGCCCGAACACGAATAAAGGTGCGCGACATCGATTCATTGATTCACAAACGGGCATTGCAACATCCGTTTTGTTACGTTTCTTGTGTAAAATATCAGTCTCTCATATATAATTTCAATCAGTTGTTGTAGCGAAACAACATTTCAAAATGTAGAGTGTAAGAAACTAAAGCTGATGTCGAAAGTTTAATAATTTCGTTGAAGACTCAAAGATGATAATTCGGTTCTCGGAAGAATCATAGTTTGTTTTACTATAATCACTTATTAAAATTTATCAAACGAAAGTTTCTTCCTCATTAAGCTTATATCTTGCTTCTTTTCTCCAACTTGATATCAGGTAAGGTCGACTTGGCAGGGTCTTACGGCTGCGAAGTGTCATCCGAATCGCCGAGTTTTGAGACAGATTACAGAGAGGCGAACATGAGTGTGGCTGTACCGCCTAACAGTGCTCCGATACTTGAAGGGGTGCGACCTTCTTACGAAATCGGCGAGATCCTCCAAGCGGAGTGCACATCGGGGTTGAGTTTCCCCCCGGCAGTTTTAACGTTCATCTTGAACGATAAAGAGGTGAGTCGGCGAGGTTCGTCGGCGAGAGGGTGCCGTCAGTTAAATTTTCGAGGGTTCGCGCGCGAGTTCGAAGAGAACGAACGAGGACGATCTTCCGAGACTCCGCGTATCGGAAGTTCTTAAACTTTCGCTCGCACTGTGAGTCGTTTGCGTTCGGCACAGAACAGCTTTCTATTTGCCCGAAACAATCGTCAATCAATCAGACGCAGAGTTTTCCAGTTCTCAGCGTTAGACGTCCTCGGTTCTTCGACGCTGAAAGACTTGTTGGTGGATTTTTATTAAGATTGATCGGAGGGATATTCATCCGCGGGATATTATCCAACTACCTTAGGGCGTCCCTATAGCGCCGGCAGACACGAAACGAGCGAAAATTTCGTAATTAATCGCGCAACGTAATCCAAAGCTCGCTTCCGCAGGCTGTTAAGCGGGCATGGTGAACTAGGAGCCACATAACTCCCATTATTCAATGCTACGCTGCGCACGTCATTCGCGAGGAGGTACTACCCGGTTTATTCAACGACAATTTGTCAAGCGAGGCCGGTTCGCGTGGGCATTTTTATTTCGCCGGTTAACCGGCCGCGCGTTCAAGTCTCAATAAATACAGAGCTGCGAGCCGCAAATTAATTCCTCGAAAGAATAAACTCGCGACGGGGATATGCGGCTCTGGCGAGACTATGCCGTTCGTATGACAAAAATCGTACAATTCAGACGAAATTAATATAATAAACGACGCCGTCTCGTTCACTCGGGAGACTCGTTTACATTCACGAAATTAGATCTTCCTACGCAATCTCTTTTAATTTCTCATATTAAATGTCTCGGTAACGCGCGGCTACGGCACCAATCCCGCCGCCGCTAAAGTTGAAATGTGGACTTGGCAAATTGCGGTGGTTTTTAAACTCGGCGGTCGATTCTCAACAGGTGAACAGAGCCTTGACTAAAGACCTGCAGGGAATTGGCAACCTGGACGGACTGCTGCTGTCAACGACGCGGCTGGGCCTGACGATGCGCCTGGAACGGCATCACTTTTCCAGCGGCAGTCTGACTCTGATCTGCCAGTCGACGCTACCGGGAATCGCCAACGACCAGCCTCTCAGGACATTGGAGTTCGCCACTCTCGCCGCCAGCAACCAGCGTCTCGCCCAGGAACCCCCCAAGTCAGGCTCCAGGTCGAACGTCGGGCTCTACCCGATTCTAACTTGCTGGACGATGACCGTGATCCACGCGATTCACTACAACAGCCTCAGACCTCCGTGCGTTTAATGTCGATCGACAAACGCTGGGGAATCCGCGGCGCCGACACCCTTAAAACGTGCTAATGCCAATTAGTGTACACGTCTTTACGCGTTCTCGCGCGACCGTCAGGAAAACGTCGGCGGGCCATCATCGGCTTTTCTCTACGTGTCAATCGAGTGCACGACGCACACTCCGGCGCGTCCCGAATTCGCGAATCCGTACACGTTCGCTCGCACGCGTACACACAGTGTTTAGAACGCCCCGTATATCGTATATGTAAGTCGGAGATAGCAATACAGCTCTGCGTAAAGTAGGTCGGAAAACGGCGGGCGCACGACGATTGTACATAGTGTATAATTGTGAATTAGCATTACAAATTGTCGTGTATAATTAACCGGACGGAAGGACCGTTGGAGGATGTTGGAGAACACGATGAAAGTAACGTGGAGATCTAAGCGCGCGAGCGGCTCTTTCGGGAGGTGGACAGCTCCGGCGGCTGGGGACGTCGCGTCCGAGAAATACATTATCTATCACTCGTCAGACCAGAAAATATCGTTTAAGAAACATAAGTGTATACGGGTTCGTAATCCTAAGTACGGCCCCGGCGTACGTAGCATAAGTATGTGGTTAATTCGACTATATTCTCCACATCCGATCTTCCTCAGCGAGGCAGACGAGAGCTCTGCGATACGTGTGGGACACGGCGCTTTTGTTTCTGCAATTTTACACGATCCCAAGTGTCGTCGTTATCGTCGAAGCGATTGCAGTAATAAAGTAATTTAATCAACCTGCTGGGTACCTTTCTCGCGAACCAGACATCCCCTTTAGCGTAACGATTTTGCCGCACGTCAGTTGTGCCGCGTGTATAAATGATCAACCGATCGTTATCGCACTAAGGAATAAATCGATACGCACAGCAGGGGCCACGGCAGCTATCCGAGGCTTTCGACGGCGTTTCCTTTGCCGGCGTTTGTACAATGGAGGACAGCCGGTCGCGACTCGATATATACATAATTTGCGTAAGTAACAAAGGCCGGCGAGATAAGAGCAGTTAAAGACGTCAAAGGGGAGTCGGGGGACGGGGGTAAACAATAAACGGAGAAATTAGCGGAGGGGACGATCGCGCCGAGGAAACCATCGAAAGAGTAGGGCGGTCACATAAACCGTCTCGGATTCACCAAACGGATCCTCCCTCGCCCCCCTCGATCCGATCTATCGGCGCGCCGACTCTGTGTGACTCGCCTTCCTCTCCTTGATTCGATTTCCAGATTAATTAAGGATCGCTGGTCTGAAAGGACGCCCTCGAGATCCTTTCAACGGGGTCGAGTATCCGTCCGGGGCCGGGCGGCGTAACGAGCGCCGATTCGAATCGGTTTCACGAGACACCGAGCCTGATAATGACATTTTCCGTCGGCTCAGGTAAGTCTATCTTACGACTCCATGCCTGCTTACTGATTACGAGCGCCTTCGATGAAATCCTCAATTTAGTCTCGCCACACGAGAGGGCTTTCCGCAACTCCCTCCGCACCGCTTTTCCACTCTCGGCCCCCGCGGGGCTTGCGAGAGACACCGCTTCATCCCGATATTTTTGTAATAAGAACTTGTAGGATCGGATTTTTTTTTCGCGAAAAAATCGAACGTCCATGCTTCGCATACATTTCGTTTTTACTAATCTTTCTGTTGTCTTTGCGTAATTATTTCGAATTATATTCTCGTTAAAAAAAACACACGCGATACGCCAGTATTGTACAAGTCGACGTCAGCTAATGTGACATTTATTTGGGTTAAGGGGATGCTGGAGTGACGGCTGAACTCCGACGTGATAGTTTGAAAATTTCAAAGACATAATGCGATACGAATTAGACTTCAACCCTCAATGTTTCTTACATGAAAATGTTCTACTGTGCAGTCCACACACCGCTCTGGCATTATTTGGTACATAAAAGCCAATAATAACATTTATAAACGCAAAAACTATATGCAACTCTGTCGCTAAATCAAATCACTCCAGCATCCCCTTAAGGGAATCCTAAAGCCGCTAGCGAACTCGATCCAGTGTCGATTAAATAGGAGACGGAATTAAAAACATCAATTATCGACATTTTGAATTCCAAGTTTTACTCGGTCCAAGAAATTGTAGCCAATCAATTTGCAACTTTGACGAAAAAGCAGCAATTTTATTAGCCAGACCGACATTTTAGATCGAATTCTAGCATGGCTTCACGGACAATCTGACAAATATTTG
Source organism: Vollenhovia emeryi (assembly GCF_000949405.1). Lineage (NCBI taxonomy): Eukaryota > Metazoa > Arthropoda > Insecta > Hymenoptera > Formicidae > Vollenhovia > Vollenhovia emeryi. Next base: position 2,656,440 of record NW_011967246.1, read on the forward strand.
GTAGCGACCTCTCTCGAAAAGGCCTGCAACTATTTCTACACGCCGTACTGCTCTTTTTCTCTTCTTCTGGACTTGCGTTTATTAGAAGTAATCTTTTTTTCTAGGCTATTAATCTTAGTTCTAATTGCACGATATTGATCTTATATGTTGTCTCTAGAGTATGCTGGTCTCATTTTGTATATATTTATTGTAGAATTCTTGTATCAAGCAAATATTGTCGTCAAGTGTACCACAAATTAGTAAAATTTAAATTTTGTTTCGTTTTTTATATAAAGTCGACCAGCATAATTTAGATTTTGCTGCGTGCTTTAATTCCGTAAAAGAGTTTTGCATTTCTATAAAGCTAATTAAAAGATTACTTCTAACAAAGAATGTCGTTAAAACAGACGGCTTTAGGATCCCCTTAAAGTACAACATTTCTTTTTTACTTGTGTTCCAAAGGTTTAGTGCGACGGCTTCTCGATTTTACGTTATTTGTGACATTCTTATAATTTGATAGTTCGCGGGAAGAGATATATATATGCGATTGATCCGGGACGACCTACATAAGACTGTCGAGGACAATAGTCAAGCGGCGAACTCACAACTGAATTGTAGACGACGCGACGTTAGGAAGGCTTTAGGGCGCTCGAAGTCGAAGGTAGAGACTCCCCCCATTACCCTCTCGCTATTACTCCCCCCCCCCCTCCACTTTGCTTTATCACCTCTTCCCCAACAGTGACAGGAAGGGAGGAGGGTATGTGTGCGCGAGTGTTATATGAATGCAGTTATCATACGTGCTATGAACACGTATGATAGCTGCACATTTCTGGCGAGGGTGCGTGCGTGTAAACGCGCGCGCGCGCGCAGTTGTGTATAACCCGCAAGAGATGCCAGGAACTGATACGAAATCGATAGAGAACCCCAGTTTCCGGCGACGTGACGTGCCAGCGTTATACCACTCGCCCAACAGCAGCATCAACCGGCGACAGGAACAACACTACGCCAGCGATCTTCCAGGCGATTCGCGCGTCACTCGAGTACGCTCTGATTAGGGAGATAGATATGCCCTCCACATATCTCCCTCCCTCTCTCTCTCTCTCTCTCTCTCTTTCAAAAAGAGAGACTCCAATATCACGAATTTCCAGAGAGGGTTACGTGGAAATTACAACAATACACGTTGCTCATTTGTGTGCCGCGTACAATTGCCATAAATAGAGGATTAAATGTATATATATATATTCGTAATAGAGTGATAAAAGGGCAAAGGAAAGGCGATAATGTAAATTGAATTAATACTTTATATCATTTTAACAAAAGAAATTAATGGGGTAACGTTAATATTTTAAAGATCGATAAAACACATATACATATAAATGCACGCACACAGTCGTTTACAAGTTATATTATATTATCGTTGAAAAAGATGTATCGGTAAATGTGGCAAATGAGAAAGATGAAGATTTTATGTACGATCGAATGCACAATTTGCCCGCGCGTAATGCGCGAGTAATACGCATTTATATGGAAACCAGATTAAATCAGATTTTCATTGGTCACGAAAAGTGAGAGGTAATTGCTCAGAATTAATATCGAGCCTCGCATTTTCGTTCAGCCGGCGCTGCTGCGCTTTCGCGAATACAAATCACCAGTCGCGAATAATAATCGAATGCTGTTTAATCGCAAGCGTTTAATACGAGGCATTGGAATTGGATAATCGCTCTTGTGTCCGCAAATGTAAAATTGAATATTCTATCGAACGCAGGTGGAAAACTTACGGCGGCACGCGTACATTTTGCGGGGCGCATTTTCAATATCTCGCGAGAACAATTATTACGCCTGCGCTCCGAAAATTAATGAACTCAATTAAATGAATTGATATCCCGTTGACGTCAATTCCGTCAGAGACCCGCCATGACAAGTCACGATCGCTATAATACCCGCGTTCTCTCTCGGTGACAAACTTGGGGAACGTGGCGCGATTGGCAAACAGAAAGCCCGCATACCGATAAGGAATTATGATGTTGACGGTTACATCGCGACTGCTCGTAAGTGATTTCCGAACGGAAAATTCGCTGCGGAAAATGCACCATCGCTCGCGGCAGCCTCCCCCCCCTCTCTCTCTCTCTCTCTCTCTCTCTTTTCGGGTTTCGATATGTACGGGTAGAAATTTTCGGTTGCCATAAAAGCTTTTAATACAGACAATTTCTCATTTTCACGTCTCTTTTGCAAGCAAATTTCTTCTGCGTTTTAAATTAAATAGGTTCAAGTTTAGATTGTTTGAAAATTAACATTTTACTAACAACTTACATTCTTGGAATGATAATTTGCATACCTTTAAGAATCCTTGAATTTTTAACGTTATACAGCCCGCAGATAAATCTCAAAATTTTATCTTCGTTATAAGCGAAACTTTTGAAAAGTCGCGAGCCACTTAGATAGAAAGGTTCTTGTTAGAAGATTCAGTATACAGTTCAATCTCTCTTAAGGTAGTAGTTTGTTCCTGATGGAAAACTACGAGAAAGCAATTCTCGAAAAATTGTCAACACGGAGAAATTCCAAGTTTTTTGATCCGTAGCGTAGCAACGCCACACAAATCCATAAAAGATTTTATTAAATAGTCGAAACCACTCGCCTCGTCCCCCGTTGAAAGGAGCATGAAGTTTTAAGGGAACGAGAGGCAAAAGAGGCCGCGCCGGCTAGATTAAAGGAAAAAACTTCGCGATTATTCAACTTTACCATTCCGGCTTTTCGGGACACTTCATTCTTTTCGCAAATGCGATTGGCGAATTTGGAGCATCGTATATTTATCCATTTGCGAGCACTCACTTTATCCGCTAACTGGGCTAGGCGAACTAAACTCTCTGACAAGTTATAATGAAACGCAACTATATCTACCTACATTACCAGAACGCTGTACTTTAGCATTCGATTACTGTACTTAACATTAGGAATTAGTTCACAATTATGGTTTCCTCTGAGTTTAATACAAAAAAAACTACTCTCTTGTATGCACTGAGAAAAAAGGTTGTTAATATTACTAACTACATTTAATATTTGTTTAGTCGTTTAGTAGTTTTCAGATATACATGTGTTTAAATTGAACATATGTCATTTATCAAAATACATATTTTTCTTAATTAAAAAGTATTTGCTCGACAGCCCGCATGGCATGTAGTTGAATTTAAAAGAAAGTTCTTTTTATTCAACACTTTTTCCCCAGTGTGTTATTTGATATATGACAATTAAGTATCATAAGTGTGCATCGGATAGAAGCTTACCATGGATAACAATCAAATTCACAAATTATCTTATTGAGCCACGCAGTCGCTTGAATTATCGCCTATCGTAAAGTGTTAAGTCCTACTGGAAAATCTTTAACACCCGGGAAAAAATGGAAAACTCTCATTAGATATGTGTCAATCATGTAATATCTAATTGTATTATATCTCATGAGATCCAGTTCTAAAAATCATTAGATCCTCAGAGATGTGACTCTTTCCTTGAATGTTCGAGATTATCCATTGAGATCTAACTAAATCTATAATTAAATGTCCTAAAAGGATAGAATTAGATCTCAATAGATAATAACATTGCATATTTAATAAAAATGTCAGCTCTCTGAAGATCTGGCGACTTTAAAATTGTACATAATTAGACATTACATGATTGAGACATATATAATGAGATATTTCCCTTTTTTCCCGGGCATTAATTTTCGGACAAATGAATCTGTTCCTCGAGGACTACACATAGAAAAATCACCGTTTAACCCTTTGAAGCATGGTGGTAACCCACTTTACCACCTCGACTTCTTTACTTTTTGGCCATTTAATTTCTAGTTAACGCATTTACGTCGGGTTTTTTTGCGTATCTTTGGGTATCTTAGCAATAAAAGTTTCACAAAAAATGGTTTACTAGAAAAATGTATGCCTCAAAGGGTTAAATCGGCGAGGGGCACCGCGTGTCGTCCCCTTGTTAGCAGTAGAATCGAATCGACACGCGCGACTCGTAATACTTTGTATATCTCTTGTAGAAAGAACGACGCGGCTTTCCGACAGGCGCTCGAAAGCAAATCCGCGAAATCTGAATACGCAACTGGATTCCTGTCGGTAGTTTAAATCAACCTCCCACGACCTTCGCCCTCCTTGTTTCCTTTCCAGGCGAATATCTTCAGGTGGTTCGCTGTTATGCCAGAGAAGCAATATAAGCGCGGTCGTCGTACGGGAATATAGTAGGAGGAGAGCCGGTTTAGTTATTTGGATATCAAATTATTAAACCTCGCGTAGCTATTTAAGCAGCTCCCCTCCGCTATTTCTCTCGCGTCGCTTTTTAATCTCCTTTCCATCTTACTTTATCCACAATCTGCCAGATTTGTTTTGCTCGAAAATGCTAAAAAAAAAATCATTCGGCGTTGCTTGATTATACTAATTTGAATTTTACGAAAAAACGTGAACGAAAACAGAAAAAAACATGCGAGAAGAATTCCCCACGGTACTCGCGCAGATTGGCGCTTGACGAAAGTCACATTGCGCTCAAGTAGTCCCGGAGAATGTTTTTTAGGAAGAATCTCCTTAAGAAGGATTCTGAGCGAGACCAGAAAGCACCCAAGTTTTCGAGTAATCGCGGTTATTACTGGAAGTGCAGTTGCTAAAGTTCCACGGTAAATAACGAGCGAATTAGAATTATTGTCGGAAGAAAGTAGAGGATACTTCGTGCGAAATTTCACAAAGTCCCGGCTAGCCCGTCTTCCAATAATGTACTCTGTTTCCATCTTACGTGTCGCGCGGTTTTCACGATTGTCTCTGCGAAAATTGAGAAGAAGCTACCTCTCTTCATAATGAAGAAATATCAGCCACGAAAAATCTCCAGTCGTCATATCTTCATATTTTATAAATATATTATTGCGATTTATGCACCTGCGCCTGTGACGTTACAGTTTGGAATATCTGGAACTACGAGGTAAAAGTATTACTATTAATGGTAACTCTTGCGTTATTTTTATTGCAGTGAACTATATATTATTAAGTTTATGCTCATCGTCCACCGACACAGTGAACTTTAAAATCCGTGTGACTTCTTGACCTGAAAATCTTAATTGTACAGTGATGGACAGAATGGTTGCGACACTATTTTTTTAATGAGTTTAAGAACGACTATTTAGATTGTGGGTTACGTCCCAAAATCTTCTTCTCCGAGGAATATTTTACTCGATGGCCATTCCGAAACCATCTTGAGCGTTTTCGATCTATTTTTCGAGTAAAATTGTCCTTATAGAAAATGTTTTGGAACATAAACCTGAATCGCGTTCCTAAACTCATGAAAATTACTGTACTGTACTGACGTCCCATACAGCACGCATGTCTAAAAGACATCTTTAAGTCTAAATTAAAACAACTTAAAGACGTCTTAAAGATGTCTTTTAGATATGCGTGCTATATGGGGTGGTTTTATAACGTATATTGTTTTATGGGGTGGTTTTATGTTGCGATTTTTCTAACCTTATCATAGCCTATACTTCTTTTGTTTCCTGGACCAGTTGGTGAGTGATCGCTGAAGCCAGCTTAAGTCACACGATGTATGATTTTCTGTATGATTAGCTGTGTGCTAGCTCGTATGATTTCGATGTTTGACACGGCGCATTATTTCTTGCTCGTTTCCTTACATGCACCAATCATTTTATCGGAAATAATCACGTCATTATTTCGTGTTTTGTTGTGCGCAATTTTCTTTGTTCCGTGTCAACGTGTCATTCAAAAAACTATTAATTAGTTATAATTATAAAACTTTTAACCAATACATTTTAGTGAATCTAAGGCGTTCAAATAAAAATTCTTAAAAGTTAGACATTAAAAAGCTATTAAAAATTATAATAGTAAATTTTATTTAAATATACAAGTTGTCGCTCGTCCATATTGTATATTTGACAGACGTAGAGCTGATCTGTCGGAACAACCAGCTTCGGCTGATAGCTTCATACACCGCTTTGCGCAGCAAATCAAGCAGCGTACAGCTAAATCGTACACCGCGTGATGCCGGCTGTAGTCAAAAGTCTTTTGATTCACGTCGGTTTGTTACTGCTTTGTACCGAGGAACGTAAAAGCGTTCACTTCAGTTCGACCCAACTGAAATCGTGAGAAGGAATATTTATTGCACTGTGTTGAAGATGACTCAAAATGGAATCGAAACGTCTACTAACTGTTATCGTCAATTGTTTTCGAATTGTAATCATAATTAAATGATATATACAACTCCCCGCGCGCCTAGCAACGCCGATCGCGGGGCGGCCGCATCTCACCGCGAGCTTGAATTGGGCGGTAGGCCGGGCTGAGACAGCAATATGTAATAATTAATAACCCGTCAACTGTTGCGAAAACTACAAAATGGTAGAGAACTTCTCGACTCCGTCTAGTCCGTTCTATCCGTAAAGAAGAGGCGAGGCGGATATTACGTAACATCCTGTATATACGACTTGCGCAGCAATAACAATCTCATCACCATTTTTCTTGTTATATTATTAATTAGGACAATCAGTATCACGACATCGTTACGTTATCACGAAATGACGGTGGCATTAAACCACGGCGCGTCAAGTCGCGTGACACGATGCACTATCTCTTCTTTTAGGTCCATGTCGAAGGATCGTTTCGCCCTTATGATAAAGAATGACCCCACGTTCTTTGGTACCCCCGCCAACAGGGAGTTTGCCGCGGTAGTAAGAACTTATCGTATCCGCAAAATCTCTCCCGCTGCCGTCCGGAGAGTAAGAAAACTTATCAGATCGCTCGTAAAAAGTTATTTTCCGAAAATGAACTCGCCGCCCGGCAATCTCCGCCGGCGTGAACAATACCCCGTAGGGTTCCGCCGGTGGAGGATACGCCGCAAGATGATTCTGTCAACCGGCGCGTTGATCGAATCGATAACTCTTACGGGGTTGACTAACACGGATATACTTCATCCATCCCCCTTTCGTAATATACTTATTTTCGCCCGTGAAAAAAACCCGGGAGCTCGGACAAAAGTTTCCAGGGTTTTATAGGGCGCCTTCCGAGAGGACGTAACTCTTTCCCCGGCAGTATTGAATTTTCAATTGAGATAATTTCACCCGCGACGCCATACCGCCAGATGTTTTCCGGGAGTCCCTCTCGTTTTGGATTTATCAAGATGCACGGGGGTATCGTCGCGAAAATTCATAGCAACGTTTTCCCCTCGCCCGCTTATAATCTCATCGTTTTGATGTTTATTCGCGCCCCGAGGCTTTCAGTTCGAGTCCCGAGGATCAGGATCGCTGGCTTGGATCTTTTCAAATCTCGCGTGATTCCACGTGAAACAAAAAGATTACGGGGGATTCCGCGTATAAAGACGAGCTCGTGAAATCTCGCAAAGGGGGAGAGGGCGGAGGGGGAGCAAAAGAGAGAGAGAGAGGGAGAGAGAGATAGACGTCGAGCGTGGAAAATGATGAAATAACTATAAAGTTTCGCTTTACGAGGGAAGGGCGGACCCGAGCTTATTGGACCCGACGCGTTTCGCGGGGCGACCTTCGAATCCGCAATCCCTCCCGGATGTCCACGGCGATTCTCCTTACTTCGCTTCCACTCCCTCGCAGCACACGCCGCGCAGGATTGCGCGCGACAGGTCGAGAGAGGAGACTCACCGCGGAAAGTGTGTGTGTCTCTCTACGGCCAACGCGGGCTTCTCCGTCCGCGACGCCAAGGCCTTTCCCTGAAAGCGCGCAACGCGTTGAGAGCAACGGGAAGAGCGCGGCTTTATTTGTCGAGAAAACACTTTGCGAAACGAAATAAAGTATCACGCGGCGGGAAGATAATGGCTTTTCTTTCCGCTGGCTGCCAGCAAGGAGAACGAGCGCGCTGAAATATTTCTAGCGCGCGGGGAAGAGATTGGAACTTACTTCATTACGCAGCGACTAAACGCCAAATAAAGCGCCCTATCGCGAATACAATAACGACGTTCGAAGGGGGGGAGGGAGAGATAGGGAAGGAGAGAAGAAACGTCCAATTTCCGGCGAGAGAGCAATTCCTGAGGATCGCCATCGCGCGCACGCGCGCGCGTAATCATCTGGAATCGCCGCCGCGGGAAATTGTGGCGGATTAGACGCCTTATTCTGCCCCGGGGGGGGGGGGCGGCAAACTCGCGCCCGACTTTATTCTAATTAGTCACCGGAAAGCTCGGAAAGCGCGATACTTTCCCGAAGCGCCGGCGGGCGCGCTTCCGGTAAAACGGAAAGGCAGCTGGAGCGAGAGAGGCGGGAAAGGGAGGCGCGAGAAGGAGCGCGCGAGGGGCCCGGAAGTGTCCGTGCTCGTTCTACCGCGTATTCGTCGTGTCTCGAGGATAATTCTCGGCGCGAATAATGGAGTGGACCCGTTCAAAAGTCCCATAAATTCCACGAAACGTGCTGCCCGCTGCGGTGGCCTCGTAGAGACGCCGCGCCGCGCGGCTTGATGGCGCTCCTGAATATATCGGTGTGGCGTTATGTTAACAGGATAGAGAGAAAACGAGCGAGCGAGAGAAAGAGAGAGAGAGAGTGAGTGAGAGAGAAAGAGGGGGGGAGGAGAGACAGGGCAAACACGGCGGTAGTCGTGCTGGATACGATATTCTATAGCGAGAATGAACAGGCGAGTTAAACAACCGGAGGCTACCATTGCTACCAACCCCGGCTGCTAACTGCCTTCGCGCAGACCCACCGAGGCCAGCTGAGCGCCGGGGCTCTTTCCGGAGGCACTTAAGGGCTGCCGCAGCGATAATTCGCGCTGATATTTCGCGTATGTGCCCCGCTAATTAGCGGCGCGACGTACGTCGCCGCCTGGGTCGATTATCAATCGATAATGCCCCCGCGAGTCGGCGGTGATCGGTGCGTTTTGATCGCGCGAGATTGTTCACGTTCACGTCGGCGGCGGCGGCGTTTCCGGCGTGCGCGCCCCTTTGACTCGCGGCAACTTGCATGTACGCGCATGACCGTTAATCGGCAGACCAGTGTGCGCTTCTCGAATTGGTTCCAAGGCAATCGCCGTATTTGTTTGGGAATTGCTGACCGGGACGGATTACACGCAGTCAAAGCGACAATAGTTACTTGTCGCCTGATGCTTGTGTCAATGAAATACTTGAAAGATCAATGTAAAAAAATTAATTTCAGAAGAGAAGCTGCAATGCTCGTATAACTAACGTGCTCTTTCTAACGCGTTACTCAAGCAGAATAAGAAGTTATGATGAAGTAAAAATGGCGACGGTCAAACGTCACACCTTGATCGTGACAGAAAATTGATCAAATCGCGATTTTGAAATTTAGGGATGTTGTTTGACATGATTCACGATAGTTGGAACTTGGATTATTTCCGATACTCATAATTGTATGTTTGAATTTAAATATGACAATGAATAATAATAGATACAAAAAGTTCTTTTTTCATGATACCATTATGATGAGAATGTAATTTGTATGATAAAGCGCAACATTCAATATTTTATAAGATTTGTATTCTGGAGCTTTCATTTTGCATGCGTTAAATAGAAAATCGGGGATGTCGATGTTTCCAAAATTTTTACAATTAAATATTTTCACAAATTCGTAAAATATAATAATATCCGCCAGATTTTAATCATTTTGCATTAACAATTTGCGTTTTTCTCGACGAAACTTATTGAAGAGTCCAAATAACGTCATAAAAATGTCAAATTATGTTTCATTAAAAGTTAAATGATATCTTGATTTTCTAGAAATGTGATTACTTTGTCGTCTTAACTTTTAAATGACTTTTTGTTTCTTCTTGAGTAAGCGTAACTAACCAACGAAACGCCACTAATCCGTATGACTCTAACAACAAAAGACAAAAAGATACGTTTGAGTAAATTTGTTTCATCTTGAAACAAATTAAAACAAATAATTGAGACATATTCTTGTTCGTCTTGTCTTTGTTTTAATTTCTATTTCGTTTCAACTTAAAAAAAACCCTATTGTTGACCCTTTCATTCCTCGTACGTGCTGTGAATTATGTAACAAATATTACTGCGTGTATATATTTGGATATCTGCGAGTATACAGGGCATCTGACGTAAGAGTATCTTTACGAAAAAGGTAGTAAAATTTGATCAGACTAAGAAGAAAAGTCATGCGCCATTTTACAAAATTCGCAATAATCATCAAATAATTTATTGAAACGTCTAAGCGAATGAGCGCGTGGAAAGCGGTAGGCCGAGCTAAATCTACCTTACATACATATGTTGGTAACTATAAAAACTTTACATTTATATAGATAGCACAAATTAATATGAACTGAAAAAAAACACAGAGTATCATCATTTTTTGGTTGCTGCCTTTAGAATTCGGTAATAAAAATAATTATAAATATAACAGCTTGCAAAATAATAACTCGACATTTAATTTGTTAATTTGAATAAAAAAGTTAATTTGAAATTTAATTGAAATGGATTTTGTCAAAGGACAAAAATCTTTATTATATGTAATAACTTTGCAATTAAAATAACTATACAAAATTGTAAAATATGCAGTTGCCAAATAAAAAAATTCCTTTCTCTTCTCTTTTTTAAAAAAGAGATGTTACCAGCGCGAATGTCGTTAATATCGAACAGTTGAGGCCTCCTTTCCGCGATGCCGATGAGATTTCTTGACGAGCGGTGTGCTTCACTTCTCTTTTAGTTTCATTGTGAACGAACATTTGCAATTTAGTAAAATACATTTGTATACACTAACTCTTGAGGTAAAATCTCTAATCTTGGTAATTAGAATTTAAGTAACAACGATTTTTGTTTCGAAACATAGTCTCGATTGAACAGAATTAATCGTTAATTTAATCAATACCAATAAGTCCGCGGAATAATACGCAAAACGTAGCAACAGTCACGGAAGAAAGTAATGTACAATAAAATATTAAGTACGGAATTTTCCATTGCGTAGGCAGGCCAACGAATTCTCAACGTTTTTTTGTTGTTTTTCACTCGGCGCGGTGACGTACGATGTTTTTGCGTGCCATCGTGTACTGAAGGTCGCCACACTATCATTCGCTCGCCGAACGTCGGGCCGGCAAGCAGTGGCGAGAGTCGCTCCGTGCGTGGTATTTCTTTTCCGTTATCGGTTTCCAAGACTCGATCGCGATAAACGTAGGGATAAAACACTAGTGATTTGTACACCTTTATCAGTAATATTTAACGGCCCTCGATTAATTATTAAGTTTCTACAACTTGTAGTGAGAAAATTATAAATGTAAACCGTCGTATTTTGTCGCGGTTACATCTCGTTTATGCACCGCGCTTTTAATTATCTATCGAATTCGTTTCAAGGATTAGATTAAATGATAAAGATTGTAAAATATCGTTTCGTTACGGACTAATAACTACTTCTTTACCGCAAATTGTGCTTGGATGCCGATGCTCGCGTTGTGTTTTATATCGCCAATTGAAAAGTGATTTATCCATTATCTTATTCTTTCGAATCAGTAATTAATAATATTTCGTGCGTTTCGCGGTATTTCACGTCGCGTACGGGAGTGCCGGAAATTTCGCGCGATCGATGATTTTCGCGAGTGTTGTGTGAGTGCACCAAGGAAATTTGAGAGGACGAGGAGGCTTGGGAGGCATCGGGCAACCGCGGAGAAATCGTAAGGTAAGTGTGTTACATTTTCATGTTATCTGCTATTTGTGCCAAATAAAGCATCTGTTCTGTGTTTTTATTCTATTTAGTCAAATGATTCGAACGAGAATTCGAATAAGTGTTAGAGACAAAACCATGCGTATAAAATTTTGTCAGTTTACATTTAAAAGGAAGACTTTTTCAGTATTCTATAGTATTATTTTAATAAATACCTATTTTTAAATATAAAATATAAAGTATATTTGATACAATAATTTCAATTTTACATGATTAGTCTATAATAATCATATGCATATTTCTATTGTTACAGTTTAACATATACATATACCTAGTTAACGATGTACAACTGTGCTGTTGCGAGTCGTATCAGTGAGTGAAAAATCACTTTTTATTTTAAATTGACGTTGCGCATACAATTACTTCTCTTTGCATGTATACAAATTCTTAAAAGTATACAATGCTCAACCACAAACTACGCGCGCGAAGCGCGCGTTTTGCCATCTCTAGTATATATTATATAAAAATAATATATAGAGAAATCTCTTTAAATGTTTTCGAAATATTTTCATCAATTGTTTATTTGACATCTAACATGCACCGAAAATGCTTTTTAAAGAAATATTTTTGTTAAATAGTTCGAGAACGAAAGGGTTGAAGCTTTCACGTAAAAGTTTAAATTTATAAATATTTTTACATGTATATACGTAGTCCGTGCATATACAATAACGTCGTACTGCGCGGATTTATGTAATGTGAAATCCTCGCGTTGTACTACATTTTTTAAAAATAATGCTAGATTCGAAATGGTCATTACGGTAATTAGGAGAAATCGTATACACAATTCTGGAGGGAAAAACTTCCTTTTAAGAAATTATCTTATAATCTTAAAATTATAAGTCGCACCATTTATTAAACAACAAAATAAGTCTTTCAATCGCTGAACGGATTACTAATAAAACTGTCGACGTGGATTTTTCTGGATAATGTCGAGCCGTGGATGGAACGCACTGTTCGTTACATTTTTCTTGTCAGCGGGAACTATTCTATTAATCATCAGTCATCAAGGTAATGGGCAGCGCGTAGCAGGAGCCCGGTGCTTTGTTTCGCACACCGTGTGTATAGTAGGGCACGTGTAAACTTGAAGCGCTCGGCGGAGCGCTTTCCCCGAGTGTTGATCGAGCCTAGGAATCCGTCGAGATTGCGCGGGCGGTAAGAGTGCTTTACCGACAATCCGAGCAGAATGTCGGAAGGAATCGTGAACCGGATGATTCAATCAACTTGGTAGAATACCTCCGATGCCCGCGAGTCGGACGGGAATTGGATCGCAGCGCAACGGACTTGCGCGCTCTCGGCTCGCGCACCCGCGATTTTCCCTTTTAATCCCTTGATACCCTCCTCCGAATCCCGATCCGACGTATTTGTCGCGTCGTATTACACGCCCCTTCGACATTTTCCACAGTTTTTCTACAACCGAGACTCTACCGAGGCGCGTACGATCCGTCATCGATCAATCGATTGCGGAAATGTAAGCGAAATAATTGCTCGAAAATTACTGTACGTCAGTGATTTCGAATAATTCGATTGCTGAACTCTAGTGATTGTTCAGTGCCTCTTTCGTTCCCATTTCTGTAAGGGGTGCCTCGCGTGTTTTTTGCGGATCAAGAAATTATATGAAAGTAAACGCACAAAATTATCAAATGTACAAAGTAAATTTGAATTTACGTCTTGTTTATCCTATTTTTATGGCAATTATGTAGCGAATATAATCGGCCATAAGTTTTTTCGCGATTATGTAACCACGTCTTCAGCACTAAATGCGAATTTACTTCGAGATTTAATGCCAAGATAACGATCTCAGTCGAGTATTTCTCATTTCACCGTGTTGTTTGCGAATATATATTTGTTACGCTAAAAGAAGAGACAAATCGCAAAGTGCGATAGCGACAATACATAAATAACGATAACGGTAAAAAGTAGCTGTAACACCGTCCGACGAACAATCGCGCATCCTGTCTCCTGTGTCCCCGAATATTAATTACTCCACTCGGGGAGAGACGAACCATCTTCGGCGGAGTTCGCTTATTGCATTGCAAACTCAGAAGAAGCGAGCGCATTGAGCGATCTGCTGAACGTCGACGATCCTTTCGACCGGCGGTGGTTCTGCCTCTTTGCAGCAGGGACAAAAAGAAGACGGAGAGAGACGAGGAGGAAGAAAGGGTAGACAGGGAGCAGAAATAAGCAGGAAGTCGAAAAGGAACGGAGACGACGACGGGCGGGGAGGAGGAGGAGGAGGAGGAGGAGGGGCAGGAGGAGATCTTACAATCTTTGAGAAAGAGAGAGAGACAGTGGAAAGGCGAGAGCGGTGAGAGGGGGACAAAAACAATTAGCCCGGCACCCTATCTCACCCCGGCATGCATCAGAGGGTGGGGGGGAGCGCCCGCTGCTCTCTCGAGGTGGGAAAAGGAGACTGCTGGAGATGAGCCTCCATGAATATATCGATATCCCATTAGAGGGTTCCCTCTTCACCATCCGCCAGCCCTTCCTCCCGCCGCTTCTTCTCGGCCCTCTCTCGCGCCCCGTCGCCCGCCTCCGCTTGCCACTAGACTGTTTAAAGAGTGGCTGGAAGCCAGCGCTGCTCTGGCGTCCGGATGAACGCCCGCGAGGATCGCGTGCCGGGAGAACGAGGAAGGGAAGGAAAGAGAGGAGGCTGACGGGTTCGTGCCATCCTCCCGCGCCGACGGTTCCGCCAGGGTGTTCGATCCTGGAATGCGGGAGGCTGCCGGTTCGGGGTGGAGTTTCGCATCGCATCCGCCGGCATCGACGCGGACTAACGGCCTCGACCTAATCCCGACATTAATGCCGCGGCAGGCAACCGTTACCCGTTTTGCACCTATAAACCACCTAGATCCTTGCTACGCGTTTCAGTCCTTTCATCGGTGTGAAGAGGCAACTAGGAAGGAAGAGAGAGAGAGAGAGAGTGAGAGGGGGGGAGGGGGCCGAAGGGGTTAGGCGCGATCGAGTGAAACGATCGTTTCGCTTGTAACGGCGCTCCCTTTCTCTTTTTTCCCTTTTTATCGCCGCGAGACGGAAAATACTCCTTACTTGCATATAACTACCCCATTATATTTTCGATCACGTCTCGGGTACAGGTCCTCGAGGACAAGGCTACGAGACACTCGCTCGGGGTCGGAAAAGAAGCGAGATCGATCGATCTCACCGCGAGCGAGCAGGCGAGCGATCGCGCGGGAGAAAAGATCCGATTTAGCAAATCGCCCGTGTGGATTATTCGCGCTTCCTTCCTCGCGCGTGGAAAGCACGTGCCGCCAACTTTTTTCATTTCGAGCCCTCGAGACCACTCCGCTATATCTGCGAGTGTGCTTAACGTCGGAAAAATTTCGCCTGCCCCCCGGCAACGATGAGACTTCATCTATCCTTAAATGAGCGCGCAGGGAGGTCGACGGACTCTTTGCGAGATCGATAATACGTCTCCCACGATTTTCGCGATCGACCGGAGTTTGTACCCGAGTTGCTGTCGTAACTTATTAAATCATAAGTTGTAGAACACGTGGGCTAAGCTATCACCTTATAATTTGTCTTTATAGAAATGATAGATTCCTTATAGAAATGACAATATACGATAATACATGGAATTGTTTTTCAGTGCATGTTTTGAAGATCGAATATTCTCTAATATCGAAATACCAATATTCTTCAATTTTTCAAATTCTTTAGTCAATTAAAATTTTCTTTAACATGATACTATAAGTCATCTGCGTAAGATAAATTGTGAATTATTAAATTATAAGTAAATTGTGCCAAATATTTTTGTCATTTATCTCGAATGATGGCAATATAATAATTACATATTATTATTATTTCTTACACATTTCTAATAGTGTCTAATATTGTCTAATATTGAAATATCAATAACAACCTTCCTAACTTGTTAAAATCTTAACGTGATGTCGATCTCTTCCGGAACTTTCGTTAATAAAAGAAATATCGACAAGGATCAGTTCTCCTAACGTTTTCTACGCGACGTACTGTTTGGTTTTAATGTCATCCCGCGTCTAGAAAATTTCTAACAACCGTAGATCCGGCCTATACACACACAGGTGCACGGTAAGATTGGCGCCCTCCCCACGTTTTCTGCTCGGTATTCCGCGAAAGTTCTCCGCCTCTTCCACCCCATTACACGTGGCCGACCGGGTAAAGAGTCTCACTTTATTTTTGACCACGTACCGAGATAGCTAGGAATTTCATTTCTCGCCTCCCTAGGGGTATAGTTACGTTCAGATCAGGATATCACCCTTGCAACACTTCTCTCGCCCCTAAGAAATATTATTCCGCGAGAATCGCTTTCTTCTCCGCGGCACGGTCTCCTTGTTTCCGCCTTTCCTTTTTTATATTTCCCATTATCTCGGCGATCGCGATCTCGACGCGCGCAGCATCGCTATTTGAACCGTGCTTCTGCGGCGCGAGGGAACTACACGTATATGCGTGCAAAATTAAGGGGATCCTAAAGCCGCTGGCGAACTCGATCAGTGCCGATAAGACAGGCGACGGAATTAAATACGTCAATTATCGACACTTTTAATTCCAAGTTCTACTCGGTCCGAGAAATTTTTATAGCCAATCAATTTGCAACCTTCACGAGAAAAGCAGCAATTTTGTTAGCTACACATTGCTCAGACGCGAGATCGAATTCTAACATCGTTAACACCATAGTTTTACTGACAATCTGACTGATGTTTGACAGCGACCTGTCTCGAAAAAGCCTGCAACTATTTCTACACGCCGTACTGCTCTTTTTCTCTTCTTCTGAACTTGCGTTTATGAGAAGTAATCTTTTTTTTCTAGGCTATTAATCTTAATTCTAATTGCACGATATTGTTCTAATATGTTGTCCCTAGAGTATGCTGGTCTCACTTTGTATATGGTATATTTATTGTAGAATTCTTGCGTCAAGCAAATATTGTCGTCAAGTGTACCAAAAATTAGTAAAATTTTTAAGTTTCTTCGTTTTTTATATAAAGTCGACCAGCATAGCCCAGATTTTGCTGCGTATCTTCAATTCCATAAAAGAGTTTTGCATTTCTATAAAGCCAATTAAAAGATCACTAATGTAACAAAGAATGCCGATAAAACAGACGGCTTTAGGATCCCCTTAAGAGGTCTATACAAGACTCTTCGGGGCCGTGTAACCGCTAACGCAACGTCCTCTCGCTGTTTACTTCAATACGATGTTTTCTGAATAATTTAAAATGCGGCTGTGATACAGCAGGGCGGTGTAATATCTTATTTCCCACCCCCTGCGCCAAAAGTCCCGTGCGTCTCGGGGGTGGCTTTACGTACTGGTTAACGACTGCTCCTATAAACACACCCGGCTTCATAAAAATGCGCGCGAGGAAGGGTGGAAAACAAGACCGGAGTGCTAATTAACTCGTGGCTCGATGCCGAAGGCACGGGAAACGCGCTGGCCTCAAGCTGCTCGTTGACCACGCCGAGAAATGGATGTTTATAAAAAGTAAAGAAGAGAGAGGGGGAAAAAAGTGAAAACGACGTCGCGTGACTCGCACGATAACGGGGGGGGGTGGGGCGAGGGGGGAAAAGTGGTCTTATTTCTGTGAGAACCCTGGCCGGGAAGATTGCGCTCCATCCATCAGTATGATCCGAGAGATACCGCGTTTCTCACACACAACAGAAATCGCACAATGCGAACGTCCGCGCGCGCGCGCGCGGGGGGTTCCTATCATTTGGATTTATTAACTTCAATGGGAAAAGCGCTCCCCCCCCTCCTCCCTCTCTCTCTCTCTCTCGCGCGCGCTCGCTCTCTGGCATTCAAGGAAATCTGTTAGAGAAGTTAAAAATGCAAAGACGCACAGTCCGCTGGTGAGGCGGCCTCAATGCTCCGATCTATATCTTCGATGCCCGATAAGAAGAGCTTCTCGCGAGGACTCTTGAATATCGAGATGAATCATGCAGAGCTCGAGTTTACGCTTGAAATACATTTCGCATTTATCGCGAGTGCGCCTCGCGAAAGAGCTCCAATAAGCTGCGATAATGGAAAGTTTAATAATCATCCCCCAAACGAAACACAGTTTGCTCGCGTAAGGGCGATATTTTCCCGGCGGACTGCCGGGCAAATCCCATTCGGTGCATTCCTTCCTCCTCCCCCTCCCCCCCTCTTTCTTAACATCTTAAACGTAAATCTAATTTTTACTCGTTACACAGCGGACTCATTCGTAGTGCGGCGGTTACACGCGGTGCTCTTACTCCCTCCTCAGGTTTCACGTAAGCCGCGGGCTCTCCGTTAGCGAGTACATATTCCGACGACGAGGGACCGCCGTAACCGGTGACTCAATCTCATTTACAAATGGACCAGTCACCCGCGGCAATTTCTGTAATATACTTAACCGTACTCTCCGGCGGCGCTCCGCCTCCTCCTCGTCCTCCTCCATCTCCGCGTCATCTTCCTCCTCGTCCTCCTCCCCCTCGTCCCCACCTCTTCTCTTTCTATTCCTTCTCCACTTTCCCGTACCGGGGTAGGATTACATTGTCTGTGGACATTCTCTCGCCGGGCTACGGGACCACCGCTCCGCGCAATATGCATCGTCTCGCGAGGCTCGCGTTACGAATTACGCGAGGGCGGGCGCGCGCGCAATATACGCCGTCGTATAAACGTAATGCGAGATTTCGTGCCGCGGAAACTGCCCGTTACGCCCAGCAATTTCGTGCGGCGGACGGCGGGGTTTGGAGCTACGGACGTGTTCGCCGACGTGACGGGGATTAGGGATCGATCGCGTGGACACGCGATTGCGGAGAGAAAAGTCTCTCTCGCGTCCCGAGGGCGCGAAGCGGGGCCTTGTCGGCTTACAGAGCCGGCCAACTGACATGCCCGGTTCTATTATTCGCGGATTTGACGCGCCGGTATTCCGTGGGCGGAAACGCCCCGCCGGGTCCTCGCGTCGGCCTGCCGATTTACGGAAGTAGATCCGAATTCGCGTAAATCAAAGCGCCGCGGGCGGAAAAGCGCGCCGCTGATATTACGTTTCCCGAAGAAAACCGCCGATCAAAGTACGTCAATTGTCAGGTTGGCCGCCGGTGCTCGGCTAATTAATTTGATTTTCAATCTGAAAACCCAATCAACGTTTTGGCAAGGTTGTCCTTTTTCTAGACATTTTCCCCTCGATATGTAAGCAAGTTTGAAAAATTGTTTAAAAAAGTGGCTAACCTTGGAGTCGCCACATATCCTCCGCTTTTATCTAAAAGGAACCTGTTTGCAACATTGGAGCCACATTGGAGAATGGGTGTTTTCGGGAAAATCCCCGTTTTCAATTTCTTCGACTTCCTTCACTTTCTTACATAATTGCACCGACATGGTTCTGTAATCTGTTTGCGGCACTGAAAAAAATTTCTGGTTGAATATGGACGAATCAGATAATTCCTTTAGGATTTACCAGAATTCCTTTAGGATTTATCAGAATTCCTGTAATCCTACAGAAATTCTGGTAAATCCTAAAGGAATTCTGGTAAATCCTAAAGGAATTATCT
>NW_011967246.1:2675694-2698768 GCF_000949405.1 Vollenhovia emeryi
GATTCGTCCATATTCAACCAGAAATTTTTTTCAGTGGGATTTTTCTGACTAGAGCGGCACACGCTATTTTTCCGACTGGATTGCTTACTCCCAGAAAAAAGTTTCTTTGAGATCAAACAGATTTTCTTTTAATTTTGACTCTTCATTTAATTTCAAAGAGATGATTTCTTTACCTTGATCAAAATTTTATTTGATCAAGACCGAAATTTCCAAGAAAATTTACATCTGTTTCTTCAAATCTAGCGACGGTTTTAGTAGAAATAAATAAAAATTTAGTAGATTCAAAGAAACATAATTTCAACGTATCTCATTCGTTTAATCAATCTTTTTTCAAACATTTAGTATCCTTATTGGTTCTCGTAAGCAATCCAGTAGAAAGTCCAGAAGAATTTAAAAGTACTCGCCGCTCGGTCCGATTATATTTATGAGAATGAACAATTATTTGGTTGAAATTACAGTCGAAACTAATTGCTTTCATCAACAGTTTTTAATTGTAATTATAATTAAATATGATTACATGACTCACGCAACAATAACCGCGTTAAACTCTCATTGCCCATTCGTTGTTTTTGTGTTTATATTATCGAAAGCTTAATTTATACATTTTATAAAATTAATTTTACATGTACTTTCGAGCGATCAAGTTTTTATATAATAACGCAAATAGTTTGAAATATGTTTTGTCTTTGTCATGTACGTTTTCCTTTACGAGAGATTTTTTAGCAATTAACGTTTACAATTCTATTAAATGTCCAAACTAAGGTCACGAAATCTGTCTCCGGCGAAGTTATTTTATGATTTTCGCTCGTCAAAGATACGGTTCTATTCAACGGTTTAAGAATTCACAACAGGGCGCGAAGTGATAAAGGGAATATTAATGTCCGTTCCTCGCACATGGAAATATCGCATACGCCGCTGGTCATTTAACACTTTGATAGTGGCGTAATTATTTGCGACGTGGAGTAGCAATTAACCTAATGCGAACGGCGCTTCCTCCTGATTCGAATGCAAATATTACCATATGAAAGTGCAGTTGCTGAACCAGCTTACGATCTTCGCTCGTAGAAATGATATTACAAGCGAGCGCCCATTTGAAGCGTCGTAACATTCAAGAATATCAGAAATTAAGCGATCGACAGCACGACGGCGGCAGACGCTGATTAAATCTCGGGGCGCCAATTAAATCCGAGGTATACGCGGCGATATCGAAACGAATCAAAGTACGCGTCAAAACGTTTGCAGCGCAACTCGATTCGACAATAGTGCGTGGATTGTATTAAAATAGGCTTTGAAACGAACGCGAATGAGAAGCAATTACGGCAAAGTGATTATACTGGCTCGTCGAACAGTGGCAAAAGGATTATTTATTTGACGCTGGCGCTTTAATTCGATTTTTCAGATTCCATCGTCGGGGATCAATTAAACAGTTTGGAATTATATTAAATTTCTGCGAAAAGTGGCGTCGCGCCAAGTGGATCATGCTCCGCCAACTATGCTTTTAACGTAAGCCTTTTTCCAAGCGAGTTTAGGATTCGTTCGCCGCGGCCTTTTTTGCGCGAGCTTAAGCTTTCCTAACGAACTTATGCATGTAATTTACGGATATCGGAGCCCGCCGCGCTCTCTTTGCCGCGGTCGACTCTCAGACGCGGCGACATTTAAAAATCCGCGGGCTATTAACGCACTCGCGAGCGGGTACGCGAGAACGCGGTCACGCGCAAGCGAAACCAATTAGATTCGAGCGCGGTGTCGAACAAGCAAATTGAGTCGTTCACCCACCTCAAGGGCAGAACTTATAATTTGCGTCGCCTAGGGAACCGCAGGTAACACGTTAGCCAAGTGGTCGGCGACAAGTGCGACGTTTAGAACGCGGATATCGCTCTCTCGGTTTCAGCGTGGCGAACTTTCCGAACGGTACCGCATTATACGGCGTAGCGTTGAAAA
The DNA here is from genome assembly GCF_000949405.1 of Vollenhovia emeryi. Classification (NCBI taxonomy): domain Eukaryota; kingdom Metazoa; phylum Arthropoda; class Insecta; order Hymenoptera; family Formicidae; genus Vollenhovia; species Vollenhovia emeryi. Next base: position 2,677,636 of record NW_011967246.1, read on the forward strand.
TTACACGACCGCAATCGCCGACGAGAGACTCGAGGCACTTCGCGGGAGAATTAAAGAACTAAATATTTACAACGCTCCGGTTAAATGTGGTCGTTAGAGCGAGCGCGAGAGTTACCAGGCATTTCTCGTATCTCTTCTGAGTCTCGGCTGCAATAAGCAGGTCGATGCTTTCTTTCGTCCGTTTCACTGTTTCGCAAAAAAAATAAAAAATGATTTTTTTCGACCGCGAAAAATGAAATAATTGTTTCCCGCAGTTTTTTCTGGCCGCTGAATGCGATACGTCTATCAAATTGCCCCATCGCGTCTCAAATTTGAGACATTTGCAGTTACAGTTAAAAAAACTATTTTAGTGCACTTTGGTGTGTTACAACTACAAGGTTCGCCGCGTTGGAGAAGTTTTAGTGTAGAATTAATTTTATTGTGAGGGGCCTTCGGTTCTTGAAAGGGATTTGTTGTGTTCACTGTGGTTAAAAATGATTTGTGGTTTATCGGTGCTTTCCATTTAGCGACACAGACGACAGCCTGTCTTTTCAACGTCCAATGAGCAACAAGGATAAAACGATACTTGTGTCGGGAAAGCGCCGAATATTGTCTATTATAATGACTTGTATAAATCGCGACTTTGACGCAATAGACCTTATGTCTATAAGCATAAATTTCTCCAATTATATTCAACACAATAAATTCTTCCAAGTTCTAACATAGATTTAATTTTGAGTGAAATAAAACTTCTCTATAGCCTTTTCACATATCGTAATTACATGCCAAAGTGTCTTTTGCAACTTACCTCTTACAGAAATATAATACTAGAAACCCAAAAAGCATTGAAATAATTACTAAAAAGTTACCGTACTTTAGTACTTCTCTAATGATTCAATTACTGAGTTTCTAGTAATTATTTCGGTGCTTTTTTGATTCCCAGTATTGTACATTCCTGTAAGGGTTTAATCGCAATTCTTTCAAAATTGTGACGCGACAGAGCAACACACAAATAAACGAGATCGAATTCAACGATCCAAAAAGACTACGCCAAACGACAACCTCCGTTCTAGTGCTTTTTTTTCAACACTGTCTTTTTGCACAGTTCAATGCTCAATAGCCCGTTATTATAAATAAAAATCGTGCGTATTTAATGTATAACAGATTAAAGTGTTGATTTTGCCGTACGATTAACGGTACAGTTCTTACGTTAAAATTTATACACCTAGATGTTATCGTGGGATGTTATCTTCTTGCGTTGAACTTAGTAAACTTGATGCAAGATATATTCCCGCCGCAAGCCTCAATTGCAATTTACAATGTGGACCTCCGCCCTAGTTCGAAAACGGATTTACCGGAATGAAGAAATAGTATAGAACCAGCACTCCTATGCATATTTGAAGAATCCCCGTCGTCTAACGCTCCACTGAAAGTATAATCAACCTTGAAATGGGGAGCATTCGTCGCAGGCGGAAAACGTTGAGCGCGCGGGACGCAAGGGGGAGACTGCGAAAGTTTAAAAAGCAGAATGGAGATGAAAAAGTCGGGCTGCAGTCGCTGGCTGCTGGGGGGGATCTGTCAAGAAGCTGACGGCGTTTATTAGGTGGAAAAAAGACGAGCCGAGAGAATTAAACGATAGTGTGGGAAAACCTCGGGGAAGCGGTCCGAGGCAGCGGCGGTCTGCGCGAAACGGCGGTGACCATGAAAAGAAATTTCAGCGAGCTACCTCGCGAAAGCCCCCGGCGAAGATTTGAAGAGCATAAAAGGATTTCACGACGGATGACGCAATCAGGAGCGCGCGTAAAATCGAGGCAATTTTCAAAAAAGCTCCGCGGAATCGGCGAGGCGGGGGAAGAGGAGGGAAAGCACGCGAATGGAATTAACCTCGGCGAAAGCTTGTCAAAATAAGCTCCGAGAAAATTCCTCCGAGGCTGACAATAAATTTGAACCTCGGGGTTATAACATCGCCCGGATGCTGAGTCAGAATGTAGCGCAACATCTCCTCTATGGCCAAGTTCAGAGAGCGATGATATCTCTATCTGATTCTCAATCTCGTTAATTATATTTGCGTGTTAATAACGAGATTATTTCCTTACAATCTCCCGCGTTCTTAAGGGGATGCTGGAGTGATTCTGCACTTTCGCACCTTTTGCACTTAAAACTGTCTGTTTCGTGGAAAGATTTGTGTAATACACAAATTAAATGGCACGTGTACAGATGATCGAAAGCAGCTTGCTATTCCGGCTAAATTAAAGAACAATATGACATCACTGAAACTAAGTTTGTAGGTCTAATAAAAAATAATAGTGAGCAACACATACATACAGTACATGTGGTATGTGTGTTGCTCACTATTATTTTTTATTAGGCTTACAAACTTAGTTTCAGTGATGCCATATTGTTCTTTCATTTGGCCGGAATAGCAAGCTGCTTTCGATCTGTACACGTAAGCCATTTAATTTGTATATTACACAAATGTTTCCGCGAACTGACAGTTTTTAGGTTAGAAAGGTGCGAAAGTGCAGAATCACTCCAGCATCCCCTTAATTAAAAGAAAACTTAATATCAGAAGAGCACTCTTGTACAACGTTATAATTGACAATCGCACAATTGCAGAAACAGTAAAAAGTTACTTACGCACCCAGAAGACAGATTTAGTTAGGTTAAACAAATGAGAAACGTTAAAATTGTATTTCTTGGGATCTACAAAATTTTTATTTACTTGTACTAAAACATTTGCCAGATTTAAAGAAATAGATACGAATTAGAAATTCCAGTTTCGATCAAATAAAATTTTGGTTAAGATAAAGAAATCAATTCTTTGAAATTAGATAAGAGTCCGGTAAGATCAAAATTCAAACAAATTGGTTTGATTTCAAATAAACTTTTGTCTGGGGGTCGCAACTATTCTGTCCATCACTGTACAGATATGTATGTAAAATAGCTATACTGAGTCACAGAAAGGAGGAGAAAATTGCACAAGTGTATTATTCTTATTGTAATATACAAAGATTGCGTTTTAACCGTCAGGTAATTGTACGTTCCTTCGCAATAAAATGAAATTTCTTTCCTCCGTGGCATTCGGATAACCGCTCGATGATCTCTGATGTATATAGTGTCGTTTTAATAGCTACAGTCGCTGCTCCTCAAGAGTTTGCAGGCGGAAGAATTTTCCTCCCCCGCAAGTTTCTTCGTTCTTCTCGCGGCAGGGTGTAATAATTTCGCGGGCGCGCAAAGTTTTGCGGCGGAATATCTCAAGGTCCGGCCCCGAAAGGTCGTTCCTCTGGATAAATCAGCCGAGGAGCTCGCGCGGCGTTACTCTCTTCCACGGATGATAACTTCGGCGAATACTATTTCACGCTCAAATTCCCGGCGCCGAATTACGCGATAATGGAATTCGATCGACAAGAAGAGCACGATAAGTTTGCCTGCTCGCACAATATTATTGCGAATGAAACGTCTGACGTCTAAACAAGTCGGTGTAAAATCGCTTACGATACGTTTTTAGGCAATTTAGCTTTTCCGCTACGCGTACAAATATTTATTCTTTTGTACGTTATGTACCTCCCTCACGGGTATTGACTGAGATATCAAAGAAGAGGAAACGGCAAAGAATCCCATTACGTAAACGTTTGTTTTGCAATATGCGGAACCGAAATGTAAAAAGATCTCTCTTCATCGAGGATCGATGCATGGACTTATCGGACGTTCGCGCGGGCCCAAGAATTGCTACTCACGCGCGAGTGGACTGATCCCTCGGCAAATAGCATCAGAAACATTTCCTCCTGAAAATATCTACGGGGTATCTGCTCCCCCCCCCCCCCACCCCAAGCCCGTCCTCGCTCTCCTCTCGACAATTTGACTCACAGAATTCCCTCGGCGACTTTGAAAACATCCAATCGCGCCGTACCAAAGGTTGGAAGTCCGGTGTCCTCCCGTCGAGCTTCACCCCAAACGACTTTACAATGAACACCGACCCGAAGGGGTAAAGCAGTGGTATAAGCGACTCGTTGAAAGTCCGATGGACCAACAAGAACGGGCCAAAGTGTCGAAAGGGACGGACAGAGACAGAAAGAGAGGAGAGAGAGAGCGAGAGAGAGAGAGAGAGAGAGAGAGAGAGAGAGAGAGGGAGAGAGAGAGAGAGGGGGTGGAAAGAGTGTGAAAATCGTCGTGTGAATAGTATTAGGAAGTAAAGCGACGCATGGTGGTGTGTGAAACGAACGGTCTACGGTGCGAAGGACAAAGGAGATAGGAGGGAAATAAAGATTTTATCCGGGGCAGCCACGGGATATCGGAGATTCTCGAAAAAATTGCGGGAAGCAAGAGTCGTCGCGATTACAAATTCGTTCGGTTCGACCATTGAAAAAAAACTATAGAGCACGGATTCGCGGGATTTACATGGGTGAAATTTTATTTTTTATACGTAGTGGGAATCCCTTCGGATACCCGACTCTCTTCGGGGGAAGAGCCGGGTTATGCGGTGCCGGGATAACCCGCTAAAACCACTGCGATGGCCTTCCCTGCGATGTGGGAGATACGGTGGCACGACACTAGGGATCCCTCGCCGACAAGTGATCCTTGAATCCTGGACGCAGTTACCATTGCGTCGCGAATTTTCGGAATAGGTATCCAGCGTGAGTTATCCTGCGCGGGGAGGACATAATGAGAAGGAGAGGGAACACGGAATCACTCTTCTCTCCGCTAGATGACTTACCGTCAGTTGACTTCCGTCAACTGATGTTGACTTCACGCGCTACCGTGAGGACAAAACTTCAGGACGAGCGGTGGTGAATGAAAAACTTGTTCAAAGTGAGAGTGTGTGTGCGCACGACAAGGCGATTCCTCGGTACGAGAGATCTATCGGACGTTTGATAATTACGAGAAGGTGGTTCGGTCGAGTTAAGAGGGAGTAAATCGGTAAACGCCTCGAGCGCGGTGTCGGATCGTCCGATTTCGTACAAAATCGGATATTTCGCGAAGGACTCGTCAGTGTATCCCGCAGTGTCGCATAAATGCGGATCTGAGTCCCAGTAAAGGACTCCGAGCGGAAAGATTATTTGTGCATCCTCCGGTTCATCGGAGTCGCGCGTTTTGATCGCCATCACTAGCAAAACCACCACCACCACTCTTCGTGCACCACCACCAATAGGTCGGGCACGAGCAGCGCCAGTGGCTTCGTAGCAACCACCACTACCGTCGCCGCCACCACCACCACCACTGTCGCCGCCGCTGCCGCCGCCGTCAACCTCCTCTACCCGTGTAGCCGGCGGCGGTTCACGGTAGTGTCCTCGAACACGGCATGCACGTATCGTGCTGCGAAAGTTTTACGAGTCTCGCGGTGCGCCAAACGAGAAACGTGTTCGTGTGCCGACGTCGGCGTCGGCGTCGCCGTCGGGACGTGTGAGGAACGGGACAACGTCTGGCGAGTTCCTCCCCGAAAGAATCCGCTCCCTCCTAGGCTCGGCTTACGCACCGCAGCGCGTGTGTGTGGGGAAACAGGTTCTTAACGCACGCATTACTCCATTTCCGTCAGCGGGATTTTACCCGCGCAATCCCGGGGCCCCGGCTGCCCGGGTTTCGGAAGGAACGCCACTCCATCTTTTCGCCACCGTCGTTCTTATTACAAGCCTCCCTCGTATAAATCTTGGCTCAGTTTCGTACGTCATGTCGTTCCTCGGATTTGTTGGCGTACGCTGTGTTGCGGGTGAATGCGAAAGCCTTCGAATTCGAATCGATATGTTTACGTTCACCGCAAAGAGTGCGCGCGAAACCATTTCCGCGTGCTGTTTCGACGAAAACAAATACCGAAATCATCTCAAGTGGAGCAGTTACGATCGTTAGTGGATAGTGAACAACAGTTCGTTTTATTCGCAATTGTCGCAAAAGGCGAGGGTAAACTTCGTCCTTGTACGACGGTAACGATATCTTTAAACCGATCGATGTTATCAGCTTTTAAGTTAGAGATTGTCTGTGCGGACGAGCGACGCAGCTCGCTAGTAGAAAATATCGGATTACAGTAAACTGAGGAGTACAGACAGGCGTAAATAACTGGGGAAACTTGGAGAGCACGGGACGCCAACATAGATTTTTTGAAAACTTTGAAACTGCCGCGCCGCTTTGAGGAGTTAGATCTGTGCGTTTCTGCCGAACGAGTGCAGCTAGTACTAGTTCAGCTGAGCTGTACCAGCTGCACTAGTGTTAGCTGAAAGGAATAGCGCTGAGATATCGATAGTTCTCTTGTGTGAACCGGACGTGCGAAATGACTAAAAAAAGACTTCGTTTGTTCTCCTCAGCGGTGAAACGCACGAATCGGAGAAATGAACGAGTGAAAAGTAAACGGAATGTCGAGGGGGAGGAAATAGAATAGAAGACAATCTTTATTTATTAAACGCTTCGGGACTAGTCCCCTAAAGCGTTAGACAAGCTGCACAGAAAAAATAATTACGAGTGAGAGTGAGCTTTTGTACCCTCCTCTATAAAAAAAAAAGTCATGAAACGCCCAAAGTGCGTTCTCGATCGCGCGGTACTGTCGCAGCTTTTCCGCGATGCCGATTAGCCGTTGCGAGTCTCGCAGGCCGAAGTGTGTCGCATTTGCTAGATGACGTGACAAAAGTTTTATATTAATTTATATAAATTGTTGTAACCGTCACACTCATGGTTTATATAAAGAATTATAGAAAATTATATATCAAATTGTAATCAAGAAATAAGTAAGAAAAGCAGTGAAGGCGCGCGCGTTAGCGCATTATAGGGTAAGCGAACCTATTTCGGAACACTTTAATTTTTCTCCTGTTAGCTGTCACGTAATGTCAAATTTTGATGCTGGTGATAAAGAGCATCATAAATAAAGTTTATGATGTGGAGAAAAGAGCAGTAGATATAGAAATTAATTAATAACAGCATATTTTTGTTATTGGGTGTCATGACAGCGCGCTTCTGAGTGGGATAAGTTACGGCAATTACAGTAATTTCATATTTTTCTTATATTACTTGCTCGTTCACTTATGTTTTGGACTTAAACAACAGTTAAAGGTTCAGGGAAGATAATCGTTGCTTAATTGAATTATTAAACTATGTTGTTGCGAAATGCGGCTGTATGTGAAAACTGACAATTGTAGGCTGAGGTTAGGCAGTTTGCGCTTGATGTAAAATTGAATGATTCATTATTTTATAATTATGCATTGATTCTAGCAGCTAAAATATCTATCTAAAAGGCAATTTATTATAGTTTCCTGAAATATTACTTCAAATTCTATTTTTTTGTAAATAGTCCAAAATGCATGTCTCTTTCACAAACTTTTTCATTTCTTGTAAATTTATCCTGCTTTAAACTACTTGTATTTTTTTTAAATTAAACAGACGCGTTCTTATCACAATTTCTTAACAACCGCTTAGAAAAATTATTTAAAAAATTATTTTTTAAGAATTATTTTTAATTATCAAGTTGGTTTAAAATTGGGAGCTTCTGCCATTTAAAAACAAAGTCTTCTTCAAATATATGTTTATGCCTAATTAATAGTTAAAGGGTGACTCCTTAACTAGCGTGTATCAGATTTATTTTAGAAGACTTTATGTAAAAGATACAGCAAGTTTTTTAAAAAGTGTTCTGAAATAGGTTCGCTTACCCTACGCAACGCAAAAATATTTTAGTTTCCAAATAGCGCCTCAAAGAGCGAACACATTTTAATAATCCGAAACAAAAAATGTACCAATATCAGTGGCAGGTTTGTCGATCTAACTTGACTTCTCATATTTCAAATCAATGCTTATTTAATCAACTGAAATCTCCAGCCGACGTTCCCAATCGCATCCTTCGTCTCGGAAGCGTCGCGAGCTCTCGAATCGTTTGATCAATAAGACTCGCGTATTCGCGTTACACATTTCGCACTTAATTGTTGCCGCGAGAGATATTCATTTTTATTTAAAAAAAGGGGGAAAAACAAGCGCGAGGCCTCGTGGTAGTCGTCGGATCGCCGTCTATTTAACCGCATATTTTTTTTTACGCAGCAACTCTTTTTCCGAAGCCTGTGCGTGGGCTCGGACGTCGTTGCGCGCATTAATCCGTGGTTTAGCGAACCAATTTAAATATCAGCGTCGCGCTCGACGCAATTTTATATCATTTCCGATATCGCGCGCCTGTGTGGGTGGGTTAACGCTGCGAAAGCCCTCCTGCCGCCCTGCCTGCGCTGCCCTCCTCGCCCCGATACTCCCAGTCGCCGTTGCCCCCGCGTAGCCTTCGTCCGTCCCCCTACCCTTACACGAACCGTTACGCATCTACACCAGATATGCGTGTTTTACGATGCGTGTCGTCGCGTACTCCATCGTCTTCTTCGTCCTCGTCGTCATCGTCGTCGTCGCCGTCGTGCTTCTCGTCACCGCCGTTTGTAAACGAGCGTGTGACCAGCTCTCGTACGCGCGATGCTCGTAACGTCGTCACGACGTACTTTGCGGTATCTCGTAGGAGAAAGAAAGAAGGAAAGTAAGAGAGAAAGAGCGCGCGCGCGCGCATGCGCATGTGCACTCACGCAGTCCATACAGGGTGGCACGTCCTCATTTTTTTAAGTATCCGACCGACATTGACGTCGCCGTGACGGCGGCATCCTCCTTTCCATCGCCCCCCGGAATAGGGTCGGTTTAAAGGTCGCCGAAACATCTCTTTTGCTGAAACCTGGGCGATCCTTCCAGGTTCTCCCGGTCGTCGCGCCGGTCCGCGTCCTTTTTCTTCCGCTGCCGGGAGACGGCGCGGCGAACAGCCGGGACACCCGGTACGTGCATACGAAGAGCCCGCAGCCGGCCGGCCGGCGAACGTGCGTGCGTTGTGGCGCGCGCGAATCAGTGCGCGGCCGAATGCGTCGCGTATGCGTGCGCGACCGTCAAACACATTTTGCGACCGCGACCGCGGTTTTTTTTTTCGCCGTCCCTCTCCTCCCCCGCGAAAAGGACGAGATCGGAAGACGTGGAAGAGGCCGCGCCGCGGATTCAACGGTACCGTACGCAAAATCGTACAGCAACAAGTGACCTCGACGTCGGTTGGCAACCGGGTGGACGCGACTAGAAGTGCCGGTCCTCCCACCCCCGTGTGTTATAGCCCGCCTTGCCCGCTTCGGCCGCCCGCTTCGGCCGCCCGACTCGATGGCAGCGCGCGGCTTCTTTGTTTCCGCGATGCATCCATTAGAACGGGAGCCGCGGACCGCGGTTGCGAGAACCGGTGAAACACCTTGAGGACGAAGGGAGGCAGGAGGATCCGTTTGGTCCCGCTAGGTGTGTGTCGCGAGGAGATCGAGCCCGGTAAAAATAATTACGCGGAAGCGTCCCTCTCTTCTCTCTTGCCGCCTGACCCCGTTTACTCCGATTCGGGCGTCATGAGGGCCGAGCGCCAGCGCGTGTAGTGAAAACTAGGGACCCGTAAAAACTGCCCTCCGACACGGGGCGTCGCGTAGTCTCCGTCTTAGCGGTAGATCCCGAAAAATCGTTCAAGTGCGAGGGCGCGATAGACGGCCAGTGGAAGGCCTAGACTGCCCGCGTGCGAGCGCAAGCGGTGCCCGTTCTCCACCGTCCGGGAACGCGCGTCGCGGTCAATATAGCGATGTCCTATTGTCACCCCGCGCTGTCTGTCATCGGTGTTCACAACAGCACCGTAAACAGTCGTCATTAGCCGTCCGCGACGCTCGGGGAATCGGACGAGCCGAGATCTAATAATAAACGCATCTCCTTCCGTCCGTTTCCGTCGCTCCAGGGAGTTCCGCTCCAGCCGAGGCTCGGGAAAAGGAAGAGGGCAAAAATGAGCGCCGCTCGCGCTCTCGGCGGCCGCGAGCAAAAAAAAAGGGGGGGGAGCTTCGGGTACACTTTCGCCGACCTCGCGCGCGAGCCGGCCGAGCTCTTCGGCTCTCTCGCGACAAAGGCCGCTTGATTCAAGGTCCCACGGATGTGCACGCGCACACGTACCAGCCTCTTCGTGTACAGACGCGCGGCCCGTTCGTCCGCGGCGTCCGCGGCGTCCGCGTTGCATCGAGGACGCTGTCGGGATGAAGTTTCTTCTACGATATCTTTTATTTATTTTTTTGTTCTTCATCGTCGACGATTAAGTCTCAAACGCGTTGAATCGTTGTCGATGAGATCGTTTGTCTTCGAACGAGCGCGAAAGAGTTGAAATTCTTCAAGATTTCCCCAACTCGCTCGGTCTCTTTCTCTCGAGATCGATCATTCGTTGATCGAAGGGTCATACATTATTCTCTGTAGCACAGCGACGTCCCGATTTTTTTCGCGGGACGAGAACGCTTGGCGATTGTCTGAATTCTCCAAAAATTTCACAAATCGAACTTATGTACGCCAGAGGTACAATGTCTTTCCTTTCCTCGCGCGTTAATCCGCTTTCTCGCGATGGCATCGCGCTAATTTCGGCATTACGCCGCGGCAAAAATGGCGCGCGAACCGTTTTACCCCTTTTTCTGGCCGATACGCGGCAAACAGCACGACACGCGCTTGTGTTCTCCAGTTCGCAGCTAACGGCAGGAGTATCGTGCCATGAAACTTTTGCTGTTTGCGCCCAACGTGTCAGTAACTTCAAGGGTCCGATAAACGTCTTTGTCTTGTATTCTTCACACTACGAGTTACCGCAGCTTATCGTACGCTTCGCAAAGGGAACCCTGAAGCGTAGGGTCTGCAAGTTTAAAATTGCCCGGCGCATTTTGGAAACATTCCTTCGGTGACGCGCGAAAAGGCCGAATCCCTCGCGTCGATTCGATGGAATGTCATCGGAAATTATTTAACTTCGCGAATCGACGAGCAAGTGCGATTTTTCTCGGCGACGTTTGCGTTAGCGACGCACGGCTAATATTAATTCCAAGCGTGTGGAATCTCCGGGTCTCTATGGCAGCTGGTTTATATGCGCTTCTCGGAATTTGCGTCCTGCGCTTCGCCGCGGACGAAAGAATCAGCAAACGACTCGTTCTCTGCCGCGACTATACGTAGTGTCCCAAAAAAGGTGTCCCTCAATGCCTACATTCTCTTCTCGGAGGGATTTCATATCTTCTTCGTGAAAACCCACACCCAAAGCGTTTATTACAACATACTGATTCTGTACATTTCACTGTTGCAGAGAGAAAGAGAGAGAGAGAGAGAGAGAGAGAGAGAGAGAGAGAGAGAGAGAGAGAATTGAAAGTTTAACATTTATTCTTTTTCGAAACAAAATGTACTACCAAATAATATTTTTCATCCTCATACCTTATGCTATTTACTTCGGAGCGGAAATCGATGAATTGTAATTTTGAACTCGAGCAGTTCATTAATTGGGCCCTAAATCGATATTTCGTGCTAGGAAACGAAGCGATCATTTAGTGATAGAAATCCAAGGATCGACGCACATTCTTTTAAATCACCCTATATGTAGCGGGCGACGGTGAGATTGAATTTTTGTGCATGCACCTACAGTCGATTCGACGAAAGTGCAACCGGAGATACAGAACTAACGGGTGTCGCATTATTTTTACGCGCACGGCAAGAAATTGAGAATTAAATTTTGTTACTTTTATGTCCATTGCGTTTGCCACAAAGTCGCTTTTATCCTCCGCTTTTATCCATGCAGTGGTCTCAAATTAAGTGTATTCAATTATTCACAAACTTTGGAGAAACAATCGAATCCTTTATCTTTCAACTTCCAAGATATTTTTATTGTACAACCACCGTTTTCTTCTCATTGGGTTTACGGAAAAGGCAACTGTCTTAAATCTATCTTTATCTCGCAACTTGGCTTGCACAAAGTTATCGTTCGGAACAAAGAATAATATGCTACTATCCAGAATTTATGCGCGCACTATCGGCACGAGATTCGCGACCTTTAAAGACTAAAGTTCGCGATATTCAGTGTAGACCAAGATTTATGGACATTAGCAAAGTTCAATTGCTGAGACGAGTAAACCCTCTAAAGGGTCCTCTTAGAAAACTCACTCAACTATCCAATTATTAAGATCTACATAAATAGTGTGTATTAATTATAGATTCATGATCAGATTGGATAAAATAGAATTTCATACGTCCGCATAAGCGTGCATATTAATTGCAAGAACGACTCAACGAAAGCTGAACTGTAAATTACAAAAAGTTAAAGAACAAACAATTTTAGTTTGTCGTAATAAACAAAATTTAATTCGAAATAAAGTTTTAATTTTTCGTGTTTATTAATGTGCACGTATAATATCTGTCTGTGTATATGTGTGCGTGTGTGCGTACGCGCGTGCAAAGTAAACGGTATCACTTGCGTGCAGCGCAAAATAGTGGAAGCATCTGCGCAAGGTCAAGCCGCGAGCGAAAGTGCTGGCCAAACGACAGTGCAAGTTTCCAGCGATAGCGAAAGCACCGGGCGGTCACAGCTGTAAAGCTATTAGAGTTTGAGGGCTGAACACGGGACGGCGGGGCGGGGGATGGAAAAGCAACCGCTATAGCGGGAGCAATCACCGCCTATATATCTGCGTGCTCTGCGAAAGCCATGTTACGCGCAGGTTACCTGGGTCGTCTACGGGGTAGAGGGACGATCCTATTTTCTAGCCAACCCTTCCGTCTGTAGAATCGGAACGAGTTCCGCGGCTGTACCGATGCAATGACCCTCCGTAATTTTTATCTGGTTCAAATGTCCTCACTCTTTTGTTCATATTAAAAATTATACGTCTAAGATTAAATTGTACGTGAATAACGAGTCCGTGCTGTTTTCGCCACCCTGTGGCAGAATTCGTGTCGTACGCATTATGGTGTGCGTGCGTGCGTGTGAGTGAGCGAGCGAGCGAGCGAGTGAGTGACTGACTGACTGTGTGTGTGTGTGTGTGTGTAAGAGAGAGAGAGAGAGAGAGAGAGAGAGGGGCAGAGAGAAAAGCGGGTGGAGACGGCTAGGAGAAAGAGGAGCAGCGAGAAAACGAGAGAATAAACATCGATCGATATTTCGCGGAGGGCTAGCAGCCCGATTTTAACGACGGCGACGAAACTCTCGCGACTTATTGTTATACCCTGCGTCTATTCTAACACTTTAAATATTAATTTCTGAAAGACAGATCCATTACGTTCGAGAATGAAATTGATGAAACTTTTTCTTTTTCACTTTCTAATTTTTTTTCAAATTATTTGCGAAATTCTCGAGTTCGCCAAACCGGTCTTTGTCATCGATGATTAACACGTTCGTCTTTTCTGTCTTCGATCGAGTTGCTCCACTCGGAATGATGCGAGTTCAAAGCCATCGGCGGTCTTCTAAACAACGTGAATGAAACGGCTAGGCGCAACGTACGCGAGTATCAAAGCGAACGTACGAGTTGGTGTGCGAATACCAACGTAATAGTAGCCTTGGCTTAGCGATGGTCACGTTATAAGCAACGTCTGTGACACATTCTCGCATAGTCTCGCGTCACGTGCGCGCTACCGCTCGCGTGATGTATAACGTATTCTCTGATCCGCGCTTGCAGCCCCATTTTTTTTTTTTTCGTTGATTTTTTCCACCCTCGGTATAACGTGCAAGTCGCGCTTTACTGATCAGTTAACGTCGATCGTGCGTTCTATCGTGGCCGGGAGAGATTTTTACTTTTTAATTATGCAGAAACGTCGCAAATATCTGATGGACAAATCTCTATTTTCTGTTTCAGATCGTACAAATCAACCGCCTTCTAACAAGCCACATTAACCTCAAGTGATTTCTATTTTCTTACGAAACGCGAAAGAAATATGTAATTAGTATGTTTATATCGATTTAAAGAAGGAACACACAAAAAAAAGAAGATATCCCAAGAGCTTAGGTTCAGAAGAAGACAAAAGATTAAGAGCTATATTAGCTAATAAGTGTATAAAATATATCTAACTAAAGGAGGAAGACAAGAAACAGATAAAAACAAACAAATAAATAAACAAGTCCGCCAGTGCCAAATTGAGAAAGAAAGCAAGGTGAAAGTGATCATTGTAACAGAGAGAAAGAGAGAGCGAGAGAGTAGAGTAGAATAGAATAAGATTTATTTTGTCTTGGAGTATAAATGAAACAACCTTTTAGGCAAACATACGCAGTGTTATCTACAAATTCTATAAGAATAAACGCGATCGAGTGCAAACGTGCAGCATTTTAAAACAGAAGGAAGAAAGCAAGAGCGACAGAGTAATACAGTGCGAGAGCAGGACCGTAAACCAAAGAATCTACCATTTTTTTTTCTATTAATCATTCATCGAATAACGATAATCTCTCGTCAAGTGAAATAATAGTGAGACACACACACACATACACACACACACACACCGATTTCTTCGTCAGAGCCAGATTAATTAAGCGAGCCGGCATACAATTTTGTAGAGGTTTATAGAAATAGCCATAAAATATAAGTGCATTTTTTAAACTGGACGCGTCACGTGACAGATTTTCGCCAAGCGAAAAGAAGAAGAAGCAGACAAAGGGAGGAATCAACCGGATTCGCTTGAACACTCCCAGAGCAACCGATCTACTTCAGTTCGTAGCCTAAACCTGTTGAGTACAAAACGACACAGAGTTAAAGTTATAGGTAGACAGAAACAAAGAGAAAGGAAAAACGAAGAACGAGAGGACGAGCGTAATATCGAAGACTAGACAATTGCCTGGAAGACTAACGTGCGACCGAAGACACACGGGTCAGTTCCAGACAAGTGTGACTACTCGGGAATCTACATCGCAATAAGGACTTGGGCGAATACCGCGGATGCCAATTCAGGGACGACATTCCGTCATCATCGGGGAAGTCGGACCTTTAGGATCCGATTCGGCAAATTAACGGGAATCTGTCGATCGAGAGAGGCACCAATGTCGCGTACAAGAATTTTGTTGAGTATCCGCTCGAAGAAGACCAGATAATCTCGAGCCTTCGGATTTAAAAGGAACGAGCGAGAGGGACCGCTCGCGCGATCCTCGGGAGGATTCGGAGACAGGACCACCGCTACGTCGGGACGTGAAACTCGCAAGCGAAGTGGAGGAGTTGTTGCGCGATGACGTGGCGAGGAAGATGAGCGCAATCGAGGTGACGAAGGAGGTCGTCGCCACCGAGAGGGTCCCAACGAGCCCTCCGGCGGCGGCAATCACGACCTCACCGGGCACGGTCGGCACTGGCGACCTGACGGCGCGGCACCTGCCGCCCTTCAGCAGCTTCGCCGGCGAGAACACGATGGACACCTCGACGACGTTGACGACGCTCCACGCCCAGGACATTGGGTCGAGCCTTGTGGGCTGGGACTCATACTACACTAGCGAGGGCCTGTCGAGCCGGCTAGTCGATATGTCGACTTTGGTCTCGGCTAGCCAATACAGACCCTGGGAGTCGAAAGGCGGCGGCGGCGTGGACGGACTGCCCAGCTTTGCAAGTCAGTTTACCGCCCCAAGCGAATCTGAACCTCAGCTGACATCGTTGACGCCACTATCACCGGCGTCCATTTCGCACTCGCCGCCGGTTACATCGGCCGTGGGCCTGCCGAGCTTTCACACGCTTGGGACACCGGTTCCGGCACCGCATCGCGGAGCGGTAGGTTACCCGCTGGTGCCGGCGCCAGTACAAGCTCGAGAGGTCCCGTCTCTACAGCAGCAGATGATCGACGAGCGACACATACAGCTCTTGGGCTCCAACTCGATGATCCAGCCGTTCCCGCCGCCGCCACCGCATCACGCGGTGCTGACGGTAGTGAAACCCGAATATCCGCAACTGCACCACGCGAATTTTCAAAACCCGATGTCGACCATGCTGGACTCCTCGCCGACTTCACGGCCGATCGGCATCGACGGCCGTAAAAAGGAGCGCAGAAAAATCCGCGCTGGTTCAATGGAGTCGGAAGATGGTGGCGGTGGCGGCGGTGCTGGCACCGGCAGCGTAGAAAGTTCCGGTCAGGTCGCCGCCGTCTCGTCCACCGCGAATCGCGGCGTGCACCACCTCGGCGGGAGTATGACCGATGGCGACGGTGACGGTGGCCTTGGCGACAAGCCGGCGAAGAAAAAGCGGAAGAGATGCGGGGAGTGCATAGGCTGCCAGCGCAAGGACAATTGCGGAGATTGTGCGCCGTGCAGAAACGACAAGAGCCATCAGATCTGTAAGATGAGGAGATGCGAGAAGCTGACGGAGAAGAAGGTGAGTTAACCCAAAACAAATCGCGTTATCGACATTCATTTAAAATTCTTCCACGTCGTCTGCGAATAACAATATCTTCAAGTTTGATTTGAGAATGGACGACTGATATTGGAATTATGTGTAAGAGAACTGTATAGCCCGTACATATTGTTATACCAACAATATAATGCGAACTTTATTAATATTAGAATACAGTGTGATGACTTGAATCACTTAAAATATATGAATCCTGCACGTGTGCGAGAACGCAAATTACCACACACATCGATCACAGAACAAGAAGTGTAGAGTTACCATAACGCCTTCACATGTGTCAACGGCACACGATACTAGTTTTCCTACTGGATTGCTTATGAGAGCCAATCAGGATTTAGCCTTAAGTCACCCGATCTGAAACTCTGCATCCTGACTGGCTCTCGTACGCAATCCAGTAGGACAGATAGTATCGTGTGCCGTTAGCTTTAGTGTTCCTCTGTAATTGGGCAAATGGAGCGGGGGGGGGGGAGGGAGGGGACAGGGATATTTAAAAATCGCGCATCGACAGTTCTTGTTACGGCCGACAACCCTTATCGGCTGGACACCCTGCACACACATCGGCCATGGAACAAGAAGTGTAGAGTTAGCGCGTTGTGTCGCGCCTTGAGGTACATCCACAAGAAGGATTAAGCCTCATTCGCATACGCCAGTATTTCCTGTATATTCAATAGAACGTTGTTGTTTCCCCAACAGAATAAGACTCGTATTTTTGTCGAGAGCGATTTGCGTTAAACGTTGTTTCAACTGGACAAATAATGGATTGAATTACTCGTCTCGTATTTGCTTACTGAAATCTCGATAGACGTGCGCGATGCGTAACCGTAAAGAGATATAAACGTGCAGATAAAACGCTGTTAGAGACGAGCGTTATATATACATACAGTTTGAACTTGGCCTCGATGCCGGAATATGCCGTGAATCCCTGAGGGAAATACAGAAATACAGATAACCGGAGGTGGTTTATTATTGTAGCGACATTGAATAGGGGGTTGGCGGGTTGACTGGCTGACTGTTCAGCTGCTACCGCACTAGTAGGGATGGCGCGGAACTACCTATAATTCTGCGTTTGATCAGGGCCGATTTGAAATTGCCCATCCCGACAGGTACGTACGATAGCAAACAGGTGATATAAATCTCGCTTTGAATCACAGTAGATCTTTCAAAATGTCCAAATAGCCGCGGCAAACAAAGAGTCGACTCTTTACAGGCGATACGTAAATTCGATCGCGTGCGCAACGTAAACGAGCAATTTGCTGAAAAATCGCCGCTATCTGATTAGCAATCCAAGAACGCGCGGCACATATGTATACGCAGCCGCGGTGATTGTACGGCGAACGTTCGATGCCTCGAGAAGGCGAGGCGCGCAGCAACAACGACTCGTAAAGCGGCCTCGCTTATCGTAGGGCAAGTTCAAGGCTCACCGCGGGTCATAATAATCGCGTATCGAACTTCGTTTCTCGTTCAGAAACAGTCGTTGTTTGCCGGCGACACGCGCACCGAACCTACGTCCCGCCCCGGCGACGCAGCCACAATACAAGTCCGCCGATAACATGCCGCCATTTATCAATTAGCATTTCGTTGATCGACGCACTTGCCGATAGCGCGCTCTAATCTAATCGGCATTTAACGGGACCAAGTGATCGTAAGAATTGTCGTGAATTCCTTATTTCCTGATCGGCCGCACCGGCGCGACAGGACTGAGATTCTCCGGCGGCGTTTTCCAAGTTACGAAATTTCGGATTTTGCCATTTTCCCCAGGTCACGCAATTCCAGACGCTCGATCCTTCTCCTATATCTGCCAGCGTGTCAGATTTCCAAGGACTATTTTTGGTCGACGCTGAAAGTCGGCGCGGGGCCCGAAAGAAAAGGATGATAGATCGCTAGAAGTCGAAGACCGCTGTGTAGGCGCGCCGTCACAACAACCCAGCACCCCCTAGAACTTAACACCCTCTTTTATCCCAGGGGAAGGAACGGCCGTCCCCGCTCTGTCTTTCCTTTTGCCCGCGAGAAAGAACTCTGGCGAGTTCATCGCACACCTGCTGTCGAGAGGCCGTATCCACCCTTCCCTCTGGCTGCCGGTCTGATTTTTATCGCCTTCCTCCTTGTTTTGACCCGATTTCTCATAAACACGATGGATCATTGACCCACCGCATCTTCGGCGCGCCTTCGCACCGCTCTTACTCGCTGCTCTCGGATAACGGATAAGAACACAAAACGATCAACACACCGAAGTTTTCATATCTGCTCCTCTTACACAGTGTCGCGCCTCGGCAAATGCAACGTATACCTACTAGACACACTGCTACCTTCGAGCTGAAAAGCGAGGCAAGTGTTCCGCCATGTCTTGTTGGGTAAATAAAGTAATATGCATGCATCGGTCTGTCAGTAACGTACCGATGCACACATACTACTTTATTTACCTAATAACCGAGTGAGAACACTAATCGTCCCAATCGTCAGTTTTCGAAAATAATTAAGTTTTGGAACTTTATCTTATTGGAGAGATCTGCCAAGTTAACTTATTTGATACGAATTAATACAAATGAATTTTAACACAAAATGTAATACAAAAACAATTAAGTTCCAAAACTTTTAATTATTTTCGAAAACTGACGGGGTGAGACGCGGTTTCGACCCCATTGACGATGATTCAACGCTGATTCGACGTTAGTGTTCTCACTGGTGAGACATGGCGGGTCTCTTGCCTCACTTTTCACCTCGGAAGATAGCAGTCTAAGTTGGAAGCAGAGGACGAGATATTCCGAAAAGATATTCCGCGAATTGTATAGTAAATTAACGGAGCGCGTAAGAACATTTATCATATACACTGCCAACGACTTAAATTTGAGCCGAAAAGTTCGGAGGGAGATCACGCGAGAGCATCAGCTTGCAATAGCCTCGAATATAGCAGTCTAGTGTACAGAGGTCTGTGATATCGTTGCATTTTGCCGCTCGACGATTCAACCCGATAATTTTGCAAACAGACGGAGATCGATGCCCGCGTATATAAGTACTCCGCAGCTGCGAATTGTCTTTCGCGAAGGACGAAAATAAATGCGAGCGGCGGCCACGGTGAAGTGGCGTCTCGGTTCCGGTTTCTCGATAAATCGAAACAACGGAAGCCCGTCAAAGCCAGCGAAAAGGCGAACCAGGAGAACGGGCGGGCGTCGGGCGATGGCAGGAGGGCAGAGAGAAAAAGGGGATCTGTTTCGTGCGCGGACAAGGGTTCGGTTACGTTAACTCGCAGCGCGAAACTCAGCTCGTCCCGGCGAGGCGGCGAGTCCCGCGGAGTGCATTACCAATGCTTTTTGCGTTATTCGCTTAAAGCGATAACCGCACGATAACCGGATACAATTCTCGGCTGCTCAGGGTTATCTGACGGCAGGCCAATCAACCCGTTCGCTCCTCGTCACGGCAAAATAATGCGCCGGGCTCGTGCCGTCGCGGCACGAGCATTAAAAATGACCAAACGCTGCGCATCAGCGTTGTTTCATCTCTTTCTCGGTGTAACGTTTTGGAACGCAATATCGAAAGCGACTGCGTTTATCTCATAATCTCGCTCGATGACGTCGACTGACGCTTATTTTAGTGCGTTCTCAATCATGGAACTTTCAATTAATCATAATCGACGATAAACTTCTCCGTTTAAAGGATGAATAGGAAAGTTAATAAAAAACGGACTCGATAATGAGATGAAACAGTTAATACAGAGTTGATTGAGTTGAAAGAGGCATTGAAACAACGCGGATCTCGCTGCTTGGCGAAACAACGATATTTAATTAATATTGCAAGCTGACACTCTCGCGTGATACTCCCCCCCCCCTCCCCGCGAACTTTTCGGCTCAAATTTAAGTCGTTAGCAGTGTTGTCGCGGAATATCTTTGTGGAATATCCCGCCCTCTTCTTTATTTCTTCGTCCCATTACGCCGTTCCATTTCCTTAGAAAAAATTCTTTCGAGTTTGGTAAATTATTCGCTGTTATCTCCGATGCGGGTATTCACGGCACGATTGAGTTCGTCGACTTGACGATAACGCTCTGGGAACAGAAGGACGAACGCGTGGCGGAGTTATCGTATAGGCCGGGTATAAAAGCGAGCGTTTCTCGCTCGCGAATTTAAATGAACGAAAAGGCGGGCCGCTTCCGAGTCAGCCCGAGAAAATCGACTCCGTCGCGGGGCTCAGGGGCGGTAGGAAGCAGGGAGGAAAACGTAGAAAGGAGCGCGGAGGGGGTGTGAGGGAGGACCTTGAAGCTACGCAGTTCCCGCTAACGGCAGGAGTGTGTTTCTCGAGTCGATATATCGATCCCCACCCCCACTCGTTGTTTCCTGCCGCGGGAAACAGGATTCGTTCTCTTTCTCCCTCTCCCGCAGGATGAGTCACAGCCTCCCCGCGCACACGCAGGCACGCACGTGCGACGAGCGGACGCGAGCGTGCGCGCGCGCGCGCGCGCGCCCGGGCGATCTCGAATTCTCTATGCGTTTCACGCGGGAGGAGACATGGCCGCAGGATATAATATCTGGCTTTTTTTTTCGTTTTCTCCCGAAGCCCGTTCTACTTTCGGTAATGTCTCTCGCTCTCATTTTTTGAAGTTCCGACCAAAATATTTGCTCGCGGCGTAACGGCGATAGTGATGATCGTTGCTCAAGTATTGATTTGAAAGTTATCTCATATTGGACGAATGTGTTACACACATTTGTCAGATAATTCGCGTGATTTCGATTATGGCGTGACGCGAAAACTTAATTCGTCGTCCGTCTCTTCCGGATCTGGTATTCGCAATTTCGACAATTCTTCACGCACACGTGCGAAGGGAGGGGAGAGAAACAGGGATGGCCGGGAGCGAAGGGAAGGTGGAGAATATGGCGGGCAGGAATGCTCTCTTTTTCTTTTCGTCGAGTTTTCGGGCTTTACGCGTTTATAGGAAATTCCCTGCATCTCCCCGAACACCGTCCTCATCGCTGTCATCTTTTCTCTATCTTTCTCTCTCCCCATCTCCTCTCACTCTCCCCCCCCCT
>NW_011967246.1:2700031-2763643 GCF_000949405.1 Vollenhovia emeryi
CTCTCTCTCTCTCTCTCTCTCTCTCTCTCTCTCTCTCTGTCTCTCTTTATTGGCCGAATTTTCTACCGCGAAGAAAACGCACGCGGAAAATGTTTGCACACGCACTCGATCGACCCGTTTGCCACGGTGGAGATTCCTTGCACCCCTCTATCCCCAGCTTCCCCAATGTCTCACCCTTCTCATCTCTCTTCCACGATAAGTCCATCCCCTCCCTCTCTCTCCCTCTCTCTCTTCCTCTTACGCACGCACGCACGCGCGCAGGTGTTGTCTTTCGTCTTCCTCTCGGGGTAATACTCCCCTCCGGCTCTCGTTGACGCCACCAGCATCCCCGCCAACTATAACATTTGCCGGGACACAAAACGAAAATGTAGGGCCGTTCGGCATTTTTCAACTACTCGACGGGATTGAATGTAGAGTCGCTCGCTCGCATGGCCATTTCAATATTAACTAATTGTAAAATTATGCATCACCGTATGGGTATAATGCGACGCCGCGGCCGTCGATTGTATAAAAGGTTCGATACAATCGAGTCGTTGGTCGAAACGCTCGTCAGAAATTCTGCTGTACCTTCCGAGAATCGCGCGAAGGGCAGTCATCGTCATCGTGTGTACGTACATTTATTCACGTGCACTTAATGACAAAGGTAGGGTTCCCGCGGCGCACTACAATTATTCTTGAAAAATGCAAAATGCTCGCGGTCGCTAGTTTCAAGATTGAGTAGACAGTCGAGGTGAGAAAGGGCTTTGGGAATAAAACTGAAAAATTTGATAACATTTCGAGTTTTATATTTTCCCCTCAAAAAAAATTTATTTCACTCGTCAAATTAAGGAAAAAAAATTAGAAGACTTGTAGCGCAAAGCGAGCAATTTAAACTTTCCGTTCATATAAATTTCTAGTTATTATATGAACGATCGGAATTTGGTGGCACTCTTTTAATCGCACAGCGAAGCACGATGTTAAAACGACGCGGGATGACGTTTACTGTTGATAACAACAGAGTTAACAGAAGCCTGAGCGCAGAGAATAGAAAATTAACTAAATTGCTCTTTCAGAAATCATTTTCTAAAGGGTCGATCGATCGTACCAGTCTACTTTCCAGGCGAATTTTCAGGTTCACTCGTTAATTTGGGATTTTACGCCGTTTCATATAACGCTCTCGATTGTCCTGCATCGAGGGAATAAATTTGGCGTACGCTGCACTCGCATCGCACGCGTCGCACGCGTGTTTCTCCATCAATTTCGGACGTACGTCTAAATATCAGCGCGGTCTCAACTGCGGTCACGGTTTACGGCGGATTACGAGTATTGTGCGAAGCCCCGCGGAGAATATAATCTGGCTAGATTCGCTATATCGATTTTGAGTTGCAGCTCTGTGCATCGGGCGCCTGCGTGCGTGCGTGCGTGCGTGCGTGCGTTACGAGAGCGCGTGTGCGCGCGTGAGTGAGCTGCGAGAGCGCGTGTGCGCTCTGAGTCATGCCCGTGCACGCGTATGGGTGACGCGCTGCGTACACACGCACGTCGGATCCTTCGATCTCGTGACGAATCGATTGGAGAAATTAACTTAATGGCTTCCTATTTAGCTACCGAATCAGGGACGACAGACGCAGGCCTAAATTCAATTTCACCGGCGTATCTGATATACTCAATATCTGAAAAATTGTTATCGGTCGACGTTCCGGTCGGCGAACAGGAGTTCGCGTTTCTCAATATTCGAGAATAAATTGATCATAAAAGAAAGCCCCTGGTGTTGCGCCGCGCCGGTGTATCCCGCGCCATTCAGGATACCTTGAATTTCAACAGGAGTCTAAGGTCTGTCTTGGCTTCAGGGTCGGTTCCAGGGAGAGAGAAGCTCTCTTTCTCTCTCTCTCTCCCACCTCTCTCTCGCTCTCTCTTTCTTTCTCCACTCTCTCGCGTATCGATCCGACCGCTTGCCGGATGTAACGTCTTCGAGGCGTTCGCGATAGCTAAACGCGAACGCAGCAAACTGCCGCCACCGTTCCTCGTACACTCACGGCGTATATTCCGTTATATACCCGAATGACGTACACAAATATTCGATATCGAGAAACATATTCGATAAAGAATCTCCGATGAGCGACGAAAACGGATAACGAGTACAACCGTGCGGCTCTTATCCGTTATCAATCATCGATTGATTATTGTACGGTGGACTTTCAATTTGCGCGTGCAACAATTGTTACCCGATACTCGCGCGAGAAAGAACGACCTAATTAAGTCGTATCGAACGTTAAGGAGGAACATAACAAAGAAATCGTTAATCGGAGCGGCTGGCCCCGTCGCGCAAGTAAGAAGCAACCGCGAGATACGGTGGCGATAACGGAGGAGGGACGCGCGACGATTTCCACTGCGAGGGTAATCGCCGGAGGAGCCCCTCTCGGCGCGCGGACTTAATTCCGGCAGCAGAGTCGGCGATCTACCATCGATCTGCCTGCGGAGTGTGTAGATATCGTCGTCGGGTACGTTTCGTTTCGTCGAGCGGTTGGAGTCGTACGCGCGATTATAGTAAACGCGAGCGCAGGTAAAAAGCCCTGTACAGCTGTCTGACAGCTGCCGCGGCGGCAGCGGCGCGCCGCGCCACGCCACGCCACGCCGCGCCGCGCCGCGCCGCATCAAGCCACGCCACGCCGTCCTATATACATACGTGATGAACCACCCTGTACATGGTCGCGCATGCGCCCTGAAAATATTATACGTTTCGCCTTGATGCACGTGCACCGCTCCACCGCCGATGACGAACGTAACAGAATTAGTGGCGCATCATTTCATCCTTTTTCTGGGTTTCTACCCCTCGCCTCTCGGAGGGGAGACATAGATTCGCTATCGATATTGATTTTTTCTCCGGCGCGCGGACCTACGGATTCCAAATCCAGTTTGGAAACACTCGTCTCAATGTTTCGCTCGAATCTTCATTTTATTGTCTTCGCGTCTAACCGGTGGATTCGCGGTTAAAATCTTTTTATAAGGACCCGTAATTCGGTCGACAAGTTGTAGCTTTTTCTCAACAAATTGATCTCTTGCCGGTTTGGTCGACTATAAGTTTGCGACTTATCAAAAATTGTTTTCTTTTTTAACAAATTGTAATGTCCAACGATCAAATTGGATCCGAGCTGGAGGGGTGCGCTCGCAGTTGGGAAGCATCGTGCAGCGTTCGATCGAATCGGGAAATCGCGGGTGCGTGTAGGATCGTTCGCGCGGCGCGTAAACGCCGCGACAGTCAATCGTTCGGTCAATTAAGAACGCTGATTTGAAAGCTCTTCCATTTTCGCGCGACCAATTCCGAGCGTGTGCGCGTCGACGAACGTCATTTCTCCTGCCTCGCCTCACCGCGCCTCGCCACACCGCGACTCATCCACCGCGCCGCGCCGCGCAGCACCACGCCGTCCCTGTAGCGCGTCTCGCCGCGCGGAGCCCGTTTCAATTCGACCGTATTGCTTCCCATCGATTTAACTTCAAAGTCCCCGCGCGCGAAGCCGACGCCGCGCCGAGTAAAAATGTCCTCCGCATGCGTTCCGCGTGACGCGCGGACGAATCACGCGCGGGCTCTCGCTCCGTCGACGGCGGAGTCGTCGCTACGTTTACGCCACGTAATTCACCAATCTGGGCTCAGGTTTTCAATCAAACGTTTATAGTCTTGTTATTTATGTCTAAAGATTAAAATTATTGACACAAGCGCGTTCTCCTAACCTTCCCCTTAACAACAAAAAAAGGAAATTTGAGTTTTGTGCATTAGTTCCTGAGTTATAATCAATTTATTATACATATGTTTTTTACTCTAAACTGGCAAACTATACTAATATAGAGTCGACACAAATGACGGCTGTTACGTATATGTAAGACCTTAGTTCAGCTCAATATCGAACAATGCATTTCATTTTGACCACAACGCGACAAGTTCCACATCGCTATGTGTTATAATACCAAAATTATGAGTATAAATAAATGTACTGACTTGAGAAGCGACGCTGAAGATGAAAAAGAGGAAGGTGCATGCATTACTTAACTATGTTAAAATACAGTTGTAGACAGACCCTGTAGATAAACCCTAAGACTAGAGTCCCAGGTCATCCCGGAGTGCAGACATTAATATTCGACATGCCAAAGCCTCCATTTTTGTTTCTTTTCTGTAGGTGGAACCTACCTCCCTACCTCTCTGCATGTATCTTTCTCTTCTGTCAGTTACTTTCGCACTCTAGTAGTAGGAGAAAAAATAGCGGCTTTGACATATCTGCAATGTCGCATTCCTGATCACCTGAAAACTAGAGTCCCCTAAAATCTTTCGGGAATTCGATCGGGAATCGAAATCGGGAAATCGAGACGACTTAAAATTCTGCTTTTCTTTTACTTTGCACCCACTATCTATACAGTACTTCGTCATCTAAAATAGAAATTGAACAAAGAAACAAATTATAATGAGAATTTAACACACCGATAAAAGAAATGAGGGGCCCAGTGAAGTCCCATGCATTTATTTAACAGCCATTAAGACTCAAAAACTTTTCTAGTTACCGTGGTTATTTAGGGTATATTATGTCTATGGATAGGTCACACCTTAAAGAAAAGAAACGAAAAATGGCGGCTTTGGTATGTCGGCTGTTAATATCTTAGGGAATAAGTCTTATTTACCTGACAAGACATGACGGAACTCTAGTCTCACTTTTCAGCTTGAAGGTTGCAGTCTAGTAGTATACAGAAGTCTGTGGGAGGGAAGCCCCCCTCCCCCCTCACTCTTCGCCGAATTTCCTCTTAAAATTCGCGATTGCGACAATCGCGCGGAACAAAAAAATTATGTACCGATTTATTCGATCATAATTACAAGTTTCACCTCTATGCGCGGAACTGTAGGATCAACGGGGCGGCTGCATGTGACCGACCAATCAGCAAGTGGGAATAAGTTGGCGCTACTCTTATTATATAGGACTCTACTGAAAACTAACCGAGACTTGTCGGCCTCCCGAAATGCGCGCGTATACGACGCGCTTCCGCTCGCCCTTAACATTTCTCCGTCGCGGAGAAGACGTGACCTGGTATCGCTGGAAGGAGAACGGTAACGATATCTCTCCGGGTTGACTCCGGATCAAGCGAGACAACGCCACGGGAATTATGTCGACAATGCTGCTGATTGCCGGTTCATTATGACGTCATAGAATCTAGCTGGTACGGTATGTACCTACCGCTAACCTACCGCTGCCGATCAAGGATAATCGCTCTTAAGGCGCGTACAGTTCTCTTCAAAGTGCGAGGGTATAAAGGAAATGCGCTCGCGTTCGCACGGATGGTCGTCGGCGCGTACGAGGAATGCCGTTTTGAAAATTCCGCGCGATTGTCGCAATCGCGAATTTGAAGAGGAAATTCGGCGAAGAGTGAGGGGCGAGGAGGGCTTCCCTTCCACAGACTTCTATATACTACTAGACTGCTACCTTCGAGCTGAAAAGTGAGGCAGTTCCGCCATGTCAGGTAAGACCTATTCCCTAAGATTTTAACAGCCAACATGCCAAAGCCGCCATTTTTCGTTTCTTTTCTTTAAGATGTGACCTATCCATAGACATAATATATCTAGACCAAGCATTGAGCAGTTGGGGTAGAGGTACACGTATAGAAAAGTTCTTTTCCACGTGAACATGTACCCCCACTGCTCAAATTAAGGCAAACGCTCCGTTTAGATATATTAGGTCTACTCAATATATTTAAAAGACCTATCTACCTACCTCTCTACATACACCTTCATCTTCTTCCAGTGTACTTAATGCGCGCAGAACAGGATGGAAAAATACGGTATATGGGCATTTACACTTGTAATTGATTTATATTTTAAAAGGCCGAGTTAAAAAATTTAGTTGTAATGTACTTTTTACTCCGGTAGAGGCATAGAATAGCTAGTAGGTCGACTCCGTCATTCGTTTCGTTTTGCGTCGATTCTTTATGCGCATCCGACATTGCTCCAGGCAGACCAATGAGAGAAAAGTTATATGTATAATAGTGTGGCTTTAATGAGTATACACACGCGCACATGGCGCTGGACCCTGCCCGGGTGTATGGCGGAATACCACGTGATTGGGACCGCAAAAATCAAAGGGATCGACTAGTTAGCGACTAGTTAGCTACTACGATAGAGGGGGAAGAAATGGCGGCTTTGACATCTTCAATTACCTGAAAATTCTGTCTACCAGTGACACACCGATGCACATACTACTTTACTTTACTAACAAGATATGGCGGGATTCTTGTCTCCCTTTTCAGCTCGGAAGTAACAGTCTAGTAGTGTACAAAAGTCTGTGTTCCTCCGCGTTTCGTCGCGGTTTCTCGCTTCTCCGTGCGACGCGAGTCTGACGACTCGCCCGATCTTCATGCAAATGCGGATGCTCAGTGTGTAAACATAAATCACAGGCGGCCGGGGACAGGGACGCGCGATCGATTAACGGTCGCAAGCGGTAGGGGAGACCGCGGGGCGCGCTACGAGGGTGAGAAGGGAGCCGCGCAATAATTCCCTTTCTCGCTCTTATGCGCGAGCGCTGACCCGATTTTCATCCGCCGATTAAAATTAATGGCCGTTTGTAATTGGGATTAGCCGCGACGCGCGGCGCGGTCGGTCGCGGGGTGTGTGCAATCGGCGAATTAAAATCGGGAATCGGCAGCGACGACAGCTTGCGAGCATTTATTTCTGCCGGCGCGGAGCGGCGCGGTGGTTACGCGCGAGGGTGCAAGGGGTGCGCGCGTTCTTCGTTCATCGATCTTCCGGGATAGTCTTTTGTTCGCATTAATGGATGCCATGTGGCGCCATTAGACGCGCTAATCTCGCCTCATAAATGGCAGTCGGCCAAAAGTTTCGCGTCCGAATCATCGAGAGATCGGCGCCGAAGAGGCACACGTCAAGCTTTCGATCGGCAGTAGTCGCGTTCGCCACTAGGCGCGCTTTCCGCAACAGCGTCCGCGCCCGTCGATATTTTCAGTTTCGAGATTAGACATCTCGGGACGAGTAATTCTCCGGGCGCGTAATCGATCCGAACGATTTGCCCTTCTTCGTCTCCATCAGCGAGCCTAGAAACTAGATCCGCACAGCTGCCGGCGTCGCACAGCCAGCCGAAACCGGAAGCCGTCGGCCATCTTGTTTGTACAGTAGCTATGGTTACCATGGGAGATCCTGCGAGCAAGAATTCGGTGTATGTACGTAGGTACATACATACATACATACATACATACGCGCACGTCGATCCGTCACGGATCTTTTTGTTCGCTTTCGATGCACCGTGTATTCTCATTGGCGCGAGGCTGGTTTTAGATTTCTGGAATTTATGAGTCCAATCGTGTCGTGTGTGCCGAGATCAAGGGGGGAGGGGGCGCGGAGAAGGGGAAGGCTTTTCTGTTCCTTCCTTCTCGGTCCAGGACCCTTTTCGACGGGAAAACTGGCAGATGGTGACTCTCTGTTGCATTTAATCGGCTTATCTCGCTGGTCCACCTTGAAAGACATAATCGCGCGAAGAAGCATTAAAGAGACGATGACCGCGTTCGAACTAATATTTGACGTATACATATATCAATAGTTTATTCGTCAGTTTTCTCCCAGTAAACACCAACTAGCAGTTACAGCGTCAATAGTATAATTTATTTATTAATTAACTATATAGTGATTAAAAGATACATGACAGTAATACAGGATGCTCCGCAACTTTTTGACCGCCGTTCACGGGAAGGTAGAGCGGACTAAGACAAACAGAAAAGTCCTCTACCATTTTGCACTTGAAGGAATAGTTATCGAGATATTGATGTTCAAATATCGCCGTGTTAACCCGACCTATTGGCAAATGTAAGTGCGCGGTGAGATGCGTCCGCCCGCCCATTGGCCACCGCTCGCGGCGGTGCGTGCCAAGGAAACTTATGACAAAAGTTGACTACTGTGCGAGCAGTCGAGTAAGCGGCCGACGGACAGCGGCGTGCCTCCTTATTTGTGCCTTATTGGCACACCGCCACGAACGGCCAATGAGCGGACGGATCTCAACGCGCGCTTACATTTGCCAGTAGGTGGAGCAAATACGGCCATTTTTGAACATAAATATTTCGATAACTATCCCTCCAAGTGCAAAATAGTAGAGAACTTTTCTGTTTGGCTTAGTCCCCCCCCCCCTATCTTTCCATGAACGGCGGTCAAAAAGTTGCGAAGCACCCTGTATAGAAATATTATCATTATGCTGATCTGATCTGTTAATTTTTCGTGACGTACTCGCTAAAAAGTATATTTAGTTTACTATTTTGTTTACTATTAGTTTAATATAGTACCTTTCATAGAGAATTTCAGACCACACATACGGTTACTTATCAGTCTGAATTGCTACTGTATTTACTGTATGTCTAGTTACTAGAAACGAATTCAGGTTACGCGTTATTTTATTAGGTCATGTCCTCAACATAAAATTAATAAACCATTATTCTCCCACCGGAGACCACCCGTGTCTCCTCTGTACAAAGCGCTTCAGCCAACAAAGCAAATTAGAAATCGAGGCATTTCTTTCGATAATTGGGAGATGAGGTACCATGAAGTAAGTGTACCATGACTTTGTAAAGTATCATATATTATTGCTCCAAAAGTATGAGCGTAATAATAAGAAGCTGAGACTTTTTATCATTATTAGTATTTCAAGGATTATTTATGAATATTTTCCCTTATTGGGAAAATATGTTAGACGAGGGTCAGTTTGAACCGAGGACCCTATCGTTAGGAATCATTTGTTCTAATACAGAGCTACACGACGTCCCGTTAGTTTAATATAGTATATTACTATGTAGTTTAAGATAGTGTATTAAAAGTTCTACAAACAATAAGATTTTTCGAAAAAGAGATTTGGACCTAAATGAAATATATCATTTTCGAAAGACATTGTGTTAGGATAATGCATTGTTTTAAATCTGACTAAAATTGGCCTTTCTGGTGGCAGGTTCGGTTGCATTCTCTTTCTTTTCTTAAACGTTCTTTCGTCTTTCCTGACATGATACGCCATTTTTACGCCCACATCACACGGCCATTTTTACGCCCACATTACACGGCCATTTTTACGCCCACATCTCACGTCTATTTTTACGGCTTTTACAGGAATGCACTTTCTGTGAGAAGGGAGGGGTTAAAGAGGTACGACCTCCGGATTTTGAGAAATGAAAAATCCAACCGAATGTGTGCCCAAAAGACTGACTGAGGGCGCCAAAATAAATGAACCCTTTGAAGCACACATTTTTCCTTTCAACCGATTTTCCTGAAACTTAGTACTTAAGTACCTATCCCTCCCTTTTCGCAGAAAGTGAAATCCTGTAAAAATGGTCGTGAGATGTGGCCGTAAAAATGGCCGTGTGATGTGGGCGTAAAAGAAACTCACTTTTAGATATTAAAAGAGACTCATAATTAGACATCAGAATTAGACTTATTGAGTCTAATTGTAAGTCTAATTTACGTAGATACCATAGAATCGTTAATAAATATTAATAAGTAAATTAAATTTTATTTATTTTTAATTGATTATACACACGCAAAAGTTGATATATTCCTAAAAATGGCAGAATCATCTTAGGGGAATATAAAGGATTTCATGAGGCAGTTATGAAAGCCCTGATTACTTAGCTTCTAAAGACCCTCAGTGGAAAAGCGTGACCGGCCTTAAAAGGTTCTTATCGGGCTTCCACATTAGGGCCTAAATAAAGTTAGGGAAAATTAATAGGGGCCTTATCAAAGAGCCCTAACGCAATTTCTACACGGGTTTTTACAAGTTTAGACCTTGTTCGCGACCGCGACCCTCTCCATAACGCCGATCAGCTGAAAGCGAAAGTGATGAATTTAATTCTAACAAACGCGACGGATGTAATGGACACCGAGGGTTTTGAATCCATGGCAAATTCCAAAACTAATAATATTTTATTATTATATGATTTTTAAGAAAATAAAAATTCTGCTCCCAGAGTCGCGTGGCGATCAACCTTCGGGAAAATCAACAGGGGCCTTATCAAAGCCCTAACGCAATTTCTACACTTGTAAAAATTTTTACAAGTGTAGAAATTGACATTGACATTTTAGACATTGAGAATGCGACCCTTGTAATGGCTGATCTCCATAACGCCGACCAACTGAAAGCGAAAGTGATGGATTTTATCATTACAAGTACTTATTAGTATTTAAACACAATTAGTACTTATTAGTATTTAAACACAATTAGTACTTATTAGTATTTAAACACAATTAGTACTTAAAGGTTTTTTGGGTCGCTGATTATGATTTTGGTGTTAGAATGACAAAATTCAAATGCGATGAGCATTTAGCCAACGTTTGTGAAACTGATCCAAAGTCCATAAATTTTACAGAACAGTGTAATTCATAGACGACTCGTTGTTTGCATGATACATTACGCATAGTTTACATTGCATACATATAAATGTAGATTATTTTACGTTTATATATGTATTTCGTACGTACTCTAATTACTTTTTGTTATAAAATAATACACATCTTCGAATTCTTTTCTGATATGAAGCAAAGGCCGTTCACCGATACTAGTGAAACAGGACTACATAAGCATTAGTTTAAACGATTCGAAATAATCTAGATCTGTGAAAAGCTTTGTTAGTTAGGCAGAAAGAGGGTCAATCGCCTGTCGTTAAGCGCCCGAATTGTTGTCACCGAAATAAACATCCGGACACATCTGCGCGCGCATTTTTCACAGCCGCCGTAAAAGGAAATGAATTTCCTCCGCACGTGGCCCCTGTTTCATCTCTATTCCCGCAGCTTCCAAAAGAGCCCAGACATCTGTTCAAGTTAGGAAACAGTTGCTAGATTTTCTCCCTCTTTCTCTCAGATTCGATGAAGAGATTTCTTTCGATAAATCGATAAAGAATCGGTAAAGATAAGGAAAAATTCAAAAAATAATCTGCAGGAGTGAGCGATATCTAATCATAGGTACGTAAGATTTTTCAAACGTAATGTATTTACATATTACATTTTAAATGTTAATACGGTTATGAAACTTTTTCTTTTATAATATTTACATAACGGGACGAGAAAAAAAATTCAAAAAGTTTGAGCGATTTCGATAGTGCGAGAGGAAATCACAAAAAATCCTCGGAGAGGGGACTAACGGCGCTCCCGTAAGCAAGTAACAAGATGCGTCTGATGTGTTTAACATGACAAAGAGGATAGACGCGCTTGATGCGCGTCACAGCATCGGTTCTCCCTGGAATCGTGGTAGCGCACAAAAACCCAGGTATATGTGCCGGCTGATCGATACGGTGGTTTGCGAGAGCGCGACAAAGAGAGAGAGAGAGGGGGGGGGGGAGAGAACGCTTCGAAATACAGTAATTGTAGACAGCTGTGAGTTGGGAGAAGATCGGTTGCTCTTGACATCCGTGCTAAATTGAACACAGCCCTTCTTTTCATTTAGGATCCGGATAATTTATTCGCACACCCTTAATCGTTGTTTTGCAAAACTTTTGCATATTTTATCGCATGAAATTCCTCACACCGGCACGAAGGGAAAGATAAGACGCGAACGTCATCCTGGATAAATGTATCGAATATATGCACGTCGAATTTCTTAGATTCCGTTTAAGGATACCGCGATCCAAGGATACTTGAGGAGATCGAGGGGCACTAATAAAGGGAGCCGTGGCCGGCGAGGCAGAGAGCTCGCAGTGGTAGAAGATAGCGACCGGGCACCGCGGCTATTATCGTACGGACACGTATGTAATGTATGTCTGTAGGTTAATGCAATTCGCTCAGATCTCATTGCGAGAATAGTGCGGCAGGGAATTGATTGATTGGCTCTTTCGTTTCAGCGCAACGATATACATAGTCGCGGTCTGTCGCGTGCGAAAATGATAATCTTGACCGTGAATCGGCCATGTTCCCGGCTTCTTCGCTCTCAAAACTTACACTAACAACTTAAGAATTTTCTCGTTTTACTTTTGGGATGCTTTGACCAACCCAGGTAGTAAGTTAGCAGTAAGGTAGTAGTAAGGTAGTAGGTTCACTGACCTGGGTTTCTTTGTGAAAAGCAAGGCCTAGGTGACACATGGCTTCCTCAAAAATTCTTAAAATGGCACTGGGTTTTCTTGGTGTAACTATATAATAATCATTATCATCGTCGTTACATCTCGTTGTTTTTTTTTTACTATCGCAGTGTGTGAACGTACCGGAACGATCAGATTTTATTGGGAGAAAGAAGCCAATCTTTTTAACAGCTAATTTCGACCCGTATTGTTATGCTAGGGCATAAATTTAAATCGTAAGGAGCACTGCGATTGGTCGTTGATAAATCGAAAAAAAGCAGCGGTCGACGAGACAATGGTGGAATATTTTCATAGCGATTCGTGTTGCGTTGCGGTGCGGTGCGGTGCGATGCGGCGCGGCGCGGCGCAACGCGGCACGGCACGTCGGCAGCTACATCAACATGACCGGTTTCCATTGGGCGTTTTAACATCTGCCGCTTCGAATCTTTCGGCTGTGTGCGTGCGTATGCGTACGTATACATGCCGTGCGTGCTTGCGTGCGTGCGTGCATCTGTACGTGCGGTGCGTGTCCTGCCACGCAACGTCGCGCGCCGTTTTCCCACTGAAACGGCGATCGACACGCATGTAGATATACGGTACTGTGTACGTATATATGCTACTGTACGCGCCGGTCGATCCCAATTCCCGCCCTTGGGAGCGAGACAGCGATCGCCATCGATTCCGCCGGTTTTCGCAGAAAAACCGGGAGAAGAGAACAGCGACGGCGCGATGAGAACACCCTGCGTAGAATAGGGGGGTAAAACGATGAATCATCGTATCCGTCTAGAAGGCAGGCTGTCTCTTTCCAGGCCGGAGAAGCGAAAAACAAACTGTTCACGACGCTGATCGAGCATTACGGCGCTTTCCGGCTGATACGTTGCTTAGCAGCAGCAGTAGTAGCAGCGGCAGCGCAGCAGCAGCAGCAATGACGGCGGTTAGCCGACGTCTGCTCGCGCGCGGAGTTATGAACAAATTCTTGAGGTGGCGAGCGCCCGTTCGGCAGGCAGCCTAGCAATTTTAATTAAAGGCGGAAGGCACGCCGCGCCGGAATCGGGGTCGCGTACCGTCTTCCGATTAATCGTTGGAAATTTCTCATTCGGCGTCGCGTCGATCTAACCGAGGCGCTGTTGCTCGGAAAGATTAATCGTTACTCCGTCACGTGGGGAACAATCGCACGATTTTCCCACCATCTCCATTTCGAGGGTACCCACACCTTTCAACTGTTTGTCACTTTGACCGTTTATCTAAAATAGCGAATTCGGTTGCTTGCACTAATGCCTGTTTATGGTCAATTTTTATATTTAATCTTTGTCTTACATACACGTTCAAAGAGTATTTTGCAAAAAAAATTATATACAGATCACTTTACTGGCTAAGAAATCTTTTAAGAGATATTTAAGATCCTTAAATATAAGAATTGGTTGTAAACAAGCCTTAGCGCGAACTAGTGCAAGCTAGAGACCCTGTAATCAGAGACTGGCCATAAGAGTTGGTCAAATTACTGCGAGTGAGAGAGAAACATGGGCTATCTCGCTCTTCTACGATTCTACCACCGTGTCTCTGGGTTACAGGGTCTCTAGTGCCAGCAACCGAATTCGCTGTAAAACGTTGTTCGGTCTCTCGTCGTGCTCGAGAGAGAAATTACGAGACGTGAATCCGAATAATACGTGGTCCGATGATGCCTCCGGTGAGAATTTGTTTTATATCGTCGATTTCCTTCTGCATCGTCGACGTAGAGTCGACGCTTCCGGGCCTCCGAAAGAGGAAAGTGACGGACGCGAGCGCGAACGGTCAACTCTCTTCTCGCCGTCACTCTCCGTCGGCCAATTTGACGCACTCT
This sequence comes from Vollenhovia emeryi, assembly GCF_000949405.1. NCBI lineage: Eukaryota > Metazoa > Arthropoda > Insecta > Hymenoptera > Formicidae > Vollenhovia > Vollenhovia emeryi. The sequence continues at coordinate 2,713,908 of NW_011967246.1, forward strand.
TTTTCGTTCCGTCCGTGTCTGCGAGACGGGAGATGGGAGAGCGAGAGAGGGAGAGACACGACCTGACTACGTGCGTACTACGCAACGATATAAATTGAATAGGTAGAGACGAACATGGCCGCTCGTTCGTTCGCTCGCACACTCGCTCGATGGATAGAAAAATCCTGGGAACGAGACCCCCGTACAACACAAGAGAGGCTCGGAACGAGTCAATGAAAATAAAAAGGATGTCAGATTGTCGCGGCGTCGGAAGTTACGGATTAAGTTAGGAAGTAGACAGTTAATGTCGCTTCGGAGAGAGAGATACGAAGATAGATAGAGAGAAAAAGAGAGATACATATCTGTGTACATATATGTCACACAATTCTGCGCCGATTGCCCTCATTATTTCCGTTAAACCTCGGGGAAACAGCGTTCGCGTTTGTTTTTTTGAGCACACGATTTTTACTACCCAATTCAGGTAGTCGTAAGTTAAATGCTCTCACGCTCACGTGAAAGAATTGAAGGAAAAAAACGGCTCGGATATTGAAGCGACAGCTTTAATCCCGAAAGAATTGAATCGAGCACGAGACGGGATTCTGCGAGTGCAGAAAGCGACGTGTCGTCCTTGTTATAGGAATAAAACGGATCGGATAATCTCAAGTAGTCCGACATTTACCTCGACCTTGGCAAGTAACGTAACCACCCTACTTATACCTTCGTGTAGTCGCACACTTTGAGGAGGGTTACAACCGGGTCGGTTGATTTGCGTTTGAACGCGAGGACACCCTGCTTTCTCATCCTCTCCGTCATGCCCGTAGAATCGCTCGATTTAACCGGTCCGAGTACGACCAACTTGATGACGCGATGAGTCGGCTGTGTCTCTGTGATTGGTAGGCGACATAGCCGGCAAGGACGCCAGACGTTCGGGCATTTTTGCGTTTACACTTAAGAAATCTCCGATATTGGAATTGGCGAATTCAAATTTAGCGCGGGTAATTTTGCTAAGATAAATTTCCCAGCGTAAGATTTTCTTGCGGATTCCCTTACATCGGTGCAAATGGTCTTTTCATTAAACACAAGACTGACCGATTAAACGAGCCGGCCGTTGACGCGACCCTTACTGGCTGAAGGAAGGTACTTGGCAGGGCCGACACCCTCGAGTCCAGGGGATGCTAATGCGAAGAACTGACCTAGCTATCCTCGCTGCCCCGTGTGGCGAAGGTGGCGATGGCTGGTGGCGGCTGCCGTTAAGTAAAATACGTCGTGGGGGCGTCCTTGACTCGACGAACGCCTCCTCTCCCCGCGCAGGTTCTGTATTAAGATATCAAATGGCCAAATCCGAGGGTTCCCCTACTTCACTCGCCCGAGACGTCATGTGCCTCGGCACGGAACTACCCTTTTCTGGTGGTAATGTATCGCTTGCCCTGCTCTCGCAGTCTCTGGAGGAGCCGGGCAATGGGGGTGGCTTTCGGGATCATGAATGAAATCCCTCCTGGTGGCCCTACCCTGGGGTGTCCGACCCTCCGTACCTACTCCCCTGTCCTACTCCTGGGCAGGAGTAACAACACCCTTATGTTCAAAACAATAACATGACCACGTGCGATGGCCACGTGGTGATCCCTCCAAGATTTTGGCACAGAAAAGCAGTGCGGTCTACCCATCGAGTGTCGAAGAGATTTCACCCGCGCTTGTGGCAAATTTGGCGGAAATTAACTGTCTTGTTGATTTCCTCCGTCGCAATCGGAAAGAGTATTATTCAATTTCTTCAGAATAGATGTTCTTTCGACGCGTCATTCTTTTTACATTGTAAAAACTAAACAGTATCACGATCTACTGCGTAATCCGCAGATTCGTGGAACACAATTGCCTGGGTTTAAAAGAAAAATAGTGAAATTTTATCTGATCGTTCAACAGTAACGAACATTTTGACAAGTAGAAAAATTGCACGGAGCATCGCGATAATAGCTGTCCTCGTTAAAAATAGCACCTGATGCAGAAGAAGTATTAAGTATTCCCCTCCTGCTTTAAAAGCACGTTACTTCCATTACTTACACCTGCCGGCCGAGTCAGCACGCAGTTCCGCCCTTTCCACGCAATCCTCGCGCGGTGAAAATCGTACGCAGCCGTCGTCGTCATGTCGACGCCGACAAATTTTACCTACTTTTTCTCCCCCCCCCCCCAAACCGTAGAAAGTAGACTTCTCGATAAGCGTGAATTTTTCCTCAGCAGACTTTCAATGAAAGTTTGCTGGCCCTTTTTCCCTCTCGCCAAATGATTAATCCTCGGATTTGCGTACCTTATTAAAATCTTCATTTATTCACCAAGTTCAATTTTATCGGAACACTCGATTTGAATTGTACGAGGGACAGTAGTCGAGACGGAAAGACGACGTCGCGTCGCGCCGGTTTGCATGCGGAGCCGCCCTTGTGCCGTGGGCCGCAGGATTGTATGGAAGCCAGCTGCGAGTCGGCGAAGCGCGACGGACTGAGGCCGCGTGTACTCGGAAACGTTGTAAAAATAATTATTAAAGCCGTTACCACGCCGTACTACTTGTTCGTCCGTCTAACACGTGTACCGGCGACGCCACGGGCGGCGGTCCAAGGTTCGTTGTGAGGCACCTCCGGAAGTCGCGACCACGCCGTCGTGGTACGTCTCGCCGATGTGATAGTAGCACGTTTTCATTAATCGGGCCGTTTCGCGGGCCCCGTAGAAGGGCAGGCTGGCAAGGGATACAAATAGAACAAAGAAGCGTGGGCAAGAACGCAGATAGCTCTATCGTGCGCAACATAATCGTTATTGCGAATCTTTTTCTTGCCATTACGCGTTCGAAGTTAGTGGAAGAGATCGTCGTCTTCGAGTGATTCTGCACGATTATTTTCGTTGGACGATTCGGACACGAAGAATAATCCCGCGGTTTTTCTCGCAGGCGTTAATTACGGTCGGTTTTCCACCACGAGCGCCATTTCTTCGCGGAAACCTCAACGCACCGTCGCTTTTTGCGCCGCACGCTCGGCAACCTGTCCTTCCTTCCGACGTATCTACCATTTTTAACCGCCGCACTTCTAATGGGTGCAACGGTTTTTTCGTCCGTCGCGTCGCCGGCCATCTGTCGCGCGGTGAAAATGGTTTTGATGAAATTAAAGTCAGCTGATCGAAAAAAAAAACCAGCGTGGTCTTACAGCTATAACACGCCGAAAAACCACTCGGTCCTCGATACAACCTCTCGTAATCGCTAAACGCGATGCTTTTAACGTCCGATAAAGCGCCCGAGAGACGTCACGCAGACGTTTTTCAACGCGACGCTGAAAGTCGGAACGGAAAGGACTTCCCTACGGACGACAAGCGCAAACATTTTTTTGCGAACGTAGTCCCCGCGGTTGCGGTTTAACAATTTTATCGGGCTTTCAACTGCGTGCGTGTGACACGCGCGCAATGGATACAAAGAACGGGAAAATAGACTACCAGAATGCCAAAGTGACGGCAGATGCCTTTATTGACCAACCGGAGGATACACACGGGGCATGGAAATCCGAGAGTTTTCGCCGCTGCTTCTCCATCGGCTTTTCCGCAGTGCCCGAAAACGCGATTCTCCAGTGACGACGTCACCGTTAAACTGTTGTTGGATAAGATACAGTGCTGGAAATTGAGAAAATCCACAGACACACTCGTCTCCGAAATGGACAGTTGTCTCAGTAATTTTTATTTGAAGAGATGACGAATGTGGAGAAGGATGGTAATATATGGGAGTAACTGTAGATTTTGATGCACAACAGCCACGGCTGAGAACAGCGGACGTGATTGTTTTACGTTCATCATAAAACATTTGCAAAGTCGATTTACCTGTCTCTTCGTAGGTAATAATAGAGAAAACGACGGAGAGTCTACTAAACTCTGGTTAATAGTTAACCAGAAAATGAAAAACCGGGCCGCAGTGTCCTACGAAAGGATCGCGTGTAGCACCGACGCCATTTTAAGTCGCGCCGTCACGAGCGCGAGGGAGAAAATTAATCCTTAGGAGACTTTCAATAAAATATTTCTACGATCGCGTGAATGGACATTGCGCGGGTATGCGACACTTTCGATCGGGTGATACATTATCCGTCTCGTAAAAAGAAGCCGGCGCTGTAAAGCCTCCACCGTCTAGCTCGGCAATTAGAAGCACGCGTTTCGACCGGCAGCTGCCGGAGCGCGGCGATTTGACGATAAGGTAATTAAAATATTTCGTAAACACGTTTCCTCGTACTGGCAGATGCGCAGCTCCCGATAAGAGAGAAAACGTACGCTACTGTGCGTCGCCGTATCGTATTGTCCCTCATCGAATTTCTGTACACCACGGTCATTCGGGAAGGAGGAGGGCTGGGGCGGGGAAAGTATCATGGAATTGTTGCTGCTTCTTCCGGTCATTATTACGTTAAATTACCGCAAATTGGGATTCTCGTGATTTTGAGAAGATGCGCGTAGCAGATGTGTGCCCCGCGCTGAGAAGCGGGCCGGGCGTTGAACGTTTTCTCCGGGGGCGAATGCTCGATGTCGTCGAAACTTAAATAAATATAAGCACCGGCTGCCAGCAGGCTGCCCTCCCTGCTCTCCCGGTGCAGCGTAACTCACGGGACTATTTACATTGCGAGCCATGGAGGTATTCGAAACGCACTCCTGTTAATCACTGAGAATTAGCGGGCTAAATGAAAGATAGGAGGGTTAAATTAGAGCCCAGAGCTTAAACCGACCTTTCCCGCTGGTCTCTCTGTGCGCGCGCGACTTCCCACGTGGTAACGCGGAAGATAACACGCCGAAAGAAAGACGAGCGAGAGCCCGCCCCGCGAATTGATCGGACGAGGAAGAGAGAAAGAGGGAAGAGATTTCTTGGCTTCGACGATTAATTACGCCCTCATTCCCGCCCTCTCAACGATGCATCGTCGATATTGACATTTGCCTTGCCTCCCTTTCACCCTGCCTGTGCGTCTCTCTCCTTCTTTCTCCGCTTTTCCTCCCGCGCGGGAGAAAGCTGCGCGGGCGGGAGAAAAGGCCCGAGAGGGAACACAGATATATACACATAGATTTTCTTCGCTCGTAGGAGCGGAAAGGGGTGGAATCGCGGAGGGCCTCCGCCGCCCCTACCTTTCGAGCGTATGCTTATCGGATGCACCAGAGCATTTTTTCCTCGTTGCCTCGCGAAGAGGCAGGTAGGTTGGTAGGTAAGGCAGTCAGGTTGCTAGGAATGCGCGTACAAGGGAATTAGACCATAATCGCCCACGCGCCTGTGTACGTGCGTGTGCCGCGAAAGGGGACGTTTTCCGCGCCTGTCTTTGGACCTCGATGTTCACTCGTCGCACTCACCCTCACCCTCGTCCTCGCCCTCGCGCACCAATCTTGACCTCATCGCATAGCAGATTATGCCCTGGCCCTTTGAGTGCGGAAAAGTCGCCGGATATTAATAAACTGTTTTCATTGCTCTCCGCAAAATGGCAGTGTATAATTATGCAACGATGGTAACTGCATCTCGACAACAATGTGAGATAGGAAGTGATGGCGTTAACCACGGCTCTAAGATATTATTCGTTGCGGTCCAGAACTCAAAAACGTTCGCGAAAAAGGGACGCAATATATGTTTTTAATTTAATTTAAACTAGATTAGCTTTGTCGGAACAAACCGCGAGCAAACGTTCATCTCACAAGAGAAAGTTTCCGCGGCTTACTCACTAATTAGAAATTTGCCAGACACCGAGTTCATTTAAGTTATTTGAGCGCTCGATGTCTGAATGTTAAGTCTTTTATGACCCATCGACTATTACGTTCTTTTAGCCCATCAGCATTTTCCTAATTTTGCTACTTATTTCAGTTATTCGCTTCTGTAAAACTTCTATACTGTTTTAATTTTAATCATACCATGTAAATCTTAGTTTTCGCATATAATTTATTTTGCAAAGGGGTATCTTAAAAATAGACATACGATTTTAATTTTTTTCTTTAAAAAGCTGATAACTAATACCTTTAATGGTGCAATTAATACTCATGATTGAAGGTTGCTGCCTGGATCGATCTAACTTGGTTCATAATCACGAGACACGGTAGTGTCTCGCGCCAAGTGTAAGCGTAGCTAGTACACGCGTTAAATAAGTATACCGGAGGGTTGTGACAGAACTGAAGAGTAAAGTCCAACTATACCACTCTTTCTGATCTAAGTGATTGGGGTCGACAGTCACGACCCTTCTTATGTTATAACTGAAAAGCGACTTTTATCGTAAAAGTAGGTATAAAAAATAATTTATGTATTGCTTACGAACATACCCAACCTAAAGAAATCTTCCACTCGCGACCATACATTCTATCAGTTGAAATCTTTAGAGCACCTGGGGGTCAATTATCTATCTTACACTACAGTGAAAATGCTAAAAGCATTTATGGGCTTTATGGGTCAGTTTCACAAACATCGGTTAACTGCTAATCGATGTTTGCTAAGCAAGGCAAGGATCAATTAACGAAGATTAATTGATCCTTGTCTCTTCTTAGGTCCAGTTTCACAAACGTCGGTTAATTGTTAACCAGAGTTCAGTCGACTTCCTATCTTTCTCTATCTTGTTATCCAAGAAGAGACAGAGGATCAATTAACCATGGGTTAGCGGTTAAACGACGTTAGTGAAACTGGCCCTTAGAGAACAAGATAGAAAAAAATAAGGAGTTGACTGAACTCTGATTAACAGTTAACCGACGTTTGTGAAACTGGCCCTTGGTAGTTCCGCTGAGGATATCATTGACGGGTATTTCCTCCTTTCAAGTCTGAAAGATGGTCAAAAAAGTTTTTAGCTATTATCTTCATTAGCCAATGTTTTTCAAGGTATCATACTCATTGGGAAAATTTCTCTACTCGTCAAGAGCTTTCCAAATGTATATAAACTTTTATTGTGAACCAGTTTTCAGGCCGGGATCTCCTAAAAACTCCTTTATTTATAATTGTTTTTTTCACTTGCGTCGATAAAGTCGACGAGGTTCTTTTTACACTCCCACTCGCGGTTACCATGTGTTTTCTCGTGAGAGTATATCATAGGTCGGTAAGCACAAACTTTCTGTAGATAATGCAGTTTTCTGCATGTGTCTCTTATTGCAACGAATGAAATATTTCTATTGTCAAAGGGACTATTAAATTTCTTACAAAATTGATTTTTTTGCAACACCAAAGTGCCATGCATATTTCCATCAGGCGGTCTCTTCATTTAGAAAAAAGTTTGCGGATGAAACAGCGACGTTACCGACGCGCAACGAAAATGTCTTCTGCATCTTATGCGCGTTCTACACCTACAGGGTAATTCTACTTGCGACTCATCCGAGTGAATAAATAAATGGACAAAGATCGTCGTACTGAGATCGTTTATGGACTCGGGTGCCATTTCTACATAAGACTGTTAAAAATCAGTGAAATCATACAAAAACCATACTTAAGATATGATAGACATACTAAAATGCCCGTGTAAACTTCACCACTCGGATGAGCCTCAAGTAGGATCATCCCTAGGTGTAGAACGGGCATTACGCGGGAATACGCGATGCTGAGAAACCAAAGGTACGGCTGGTGGCAAAGACAAGACGTAAGTCTCGCATAGTTGTGAAAGTAAGTTAAGGCAAAGAAAAATGTAAACCTAAATGAGGCTAATATTAATTCTTATGTTAATGTTTTCTTTCTCTGTCTTATCTTATTATGTCCACAATTATGATGCTTGTTGATTGTAATTAATACATCTCTTTCTCTATCATCAACCCACATCCGAAAGCTTCGCGTTTCTCCTGTGTGTAATAAACAATTAATAATCGCAAAATAACGACAACAAAGCGTCGCGTTTATACGCGTTGTGGCTATTTTTATCGTTACCAACATGACATGCAAACCCGATTGATGCAATGAATTTAATTTCCCACAAGGGCATAGTTTGCGCGTGATATAATTATTAATATAGATAATCGATGCCGAAGGGTATGAAAAGATCGAGTCGGTAAAACCGCCGGCGAATAAGCGGCAAATTAGCTGGTCCTACGCGCCTCCCAGTTCGGATCTGTATCTTTCTACCCTAGAATAGTCCGAAACCACTTTATATACACCGCGCGTCCAGAATCTAATCTAACACGCTCCGGCCATGGAAGTTATACTTTTATTACCGGTTCTATTGAACTTAACGAGGTCAATTGAGGCGATACGGTTGCCTTGATTTTACGATAGCCGAACACGATGCGGCGATAAACGGCGATCCCGCCGACCGTAAATTGTAATCCGCCCACGCGTTTAACAGCTCTCTTTTCGTTTCAGCACCTGTACCACCTGCAGACCGGCGAAGGGACGTTTCGAGAACGCGGGAGGGGGCGAGGCAAGGGCGCCACGAGGGTGAGCGATGCGTCTCGATTTAACTCTACTTTCCATCATAATCCAATTCCTAACCTGACAATATAAATGGCACGTAGCGCGACTGATAGCTATATGCATTTCTCTTAACTGTAAGGTCCGGTTTTTCATTTTCTGGTTAACTGTTAACTAGACTCTGGTTACCATTTAACCAGAAAATAAATAACCGAGCCTTAAACTCTCTAAAATTTTCTGAGTAAAATTTTCACTCGAATCATGATGTAACTGACTACTTCACTCTATTCGAGTAAATATTTACTCCAATAGGAGTACAACAATAAGAGTAAATGTTTTACATACAGATTACGTGAGAAGTATAAAAGAATTGTACAGTATCGCAGAATAATTGTCGGCCTATCATGTTACGCAGTTTAGTCAAATAAAATTAAAACTACGTTTTGGTGGAATAGAGTTCAGTATTAAGAGTTTTTTAGATGAAAAATATAATGTAAATGAATCTTGAAAAGAGAAATATTGCAAAAACTATTGTCCAAGACCGAACGTCCTGTAGACGTCCAAAGATTGATGACCACGGATGGATGTCTCAAATCAGATATACCGTGGACGTCCATTTCATGTCCATGGACGTGCGGATGTATAATACAATGGACATAAAATGAACATCTCCATAGGATGTTCTATCTGGGATTGTAATGATCTATATATATTTCTAGAATATTCGATTGGAATATTCTGAAATTAAGAATGTTTGCACTCCAGAAGAATATTCATAGAACTACGTGTGCTATCTGGGAGGGACTCCATCATGGGCCGGGACGGTGCTTCCGCGACAATAAGCAGAATAAGCGAAACTATCACATAAAGTGTAGATTTTCAGTACTGGCTGTGAACATTAGAATACAGCCTCTATATGCGGTTATCATAATGAAGAAACAATAGCGAAGCTCTCGTCCATGAATTTTGTACTGCTAAAAATAATCGATTAAAGTATAAACATAGCACTCTTTTCAGAGTTGGAGAATCGATCCAATTAAAGAGTGAATAACGGCACTCTTTCAAAAAGTGAAATTGCACTCCAGTCGGACTGGCAGTATTTTCATTATTTCTTCGAGTGGAAATCTCACTCCGAAAAATTTAGAGAGAAAGTCCTCATCTAAGCGGTGATGTTATCATTACGTCGCGTTGGTTTATTCTTGGACGTTGCACCCTAACACATTAGAATCTAAGAATATTCGGAGGATATCGCAGTATAGGATATTATAGCGATATTCTTAGAATATTAAGTGTATTCTTAGCACATTACTCTATAGAATGTATAGAATATCATGAGACGCCGTTGGGGTGTCTCCCGAGGATTCAATTCGATAAGTTAAGGATAATTGCGCGAATTGTCGCTGTCGGAAATAACCGCGAAAGTTATCGCCCGTCGTGTTTGAGCCCGCCGGAAATCGATGGCCGGCGATCCATATTCGCGATTCTTAATTGCCAGAGACGCGGCGCCGTAACGCGTTTAGCCCTACTTCGCTGACGCGGGCCGGCTATCTCTCGGTACCGGCTGTACGGAGTTTCAGAACTGATATTAAGCAAGGTGGTATTGATCGACGCACGTTGCGCCTGTCCGCGTTACTGCACCGCCATGTTTAAAATCCGCTTGTGCCTTAAGCCGCCGCGCCGCGCCGCGCGGACTTGAGTCACGCATGCGGCGAAGCGGCTCGGCATTTTATTTAGCCGTCTCGTGCGCCAATCTAATTTTCATTTTCTCGCGGGGACAAGGATGTCGAACTTATTCGGCGTAACACCTGCAGGTCGTTACCGCGAGGACGTCCCTCGTTCTGATCGAGTTCCCCTCGCTCCAAAGGCGATGAACGAACGAGTAATATCCCATTGTCTCGTTTCTTTCTCCACTTGTCGTGGATTCACGGTTTAGCGGCGCGAGGAAATCGGCCCAGCGACCCACGGGGCCTTTTCTTATCTAATCTGTCAACACGTGGATAAGATAGCGCCGTCGACATTCTTGAATTTAGCCGCCCTGGTAGAACAAGACAGGGTCTCACTTGTGTCTTCGCTAACCCCGAATAAACGCGCATCTCAGTTTTTCCTTCTTCTGTAAAGGCGCGTGTCTCGTGTGTCGCTTTCCTCGTGGATCCGTCTTGAATGAAACGTCGCGTCGTAACGGCACAGCAGCACATACACGGAGGTATAGTATTGTAAAACGAGAGGAAGGTACAGAAACGCGCGATGGCGTACCGTACAGCGTAGTAATAAGACGAGTAAGATCGTCGGCGGGCCAAGATCGACGAGCTAAGGAAGGCTTAAGGGTAAATCCGCGAGGCGGTCTTTCGAGGACTAGTTTATTAACGTCCCTGCAACTTGTTGCTGAGCGCGTTGCCATGCCGGCCCTTTTGACCTCTTTCAGGGCGTCTCTATCCGCGTCGGCCCTCTTAACGACGCCTTCCGAGGGACGGGTACCTCGGTCGGATCGATTATCTTCCAGCAATTGAAACTGATTGAAACATCTGTCTTGTTCCCGGATTACGCGGAGGGCACCGGCCGGCCGGCCGGCCGGATCTCTGTCCTCCCACGGCAACGCCTGACCCGAGTGCCTCGGATCGTTCGGCGACCTTGATTGGTCTAAATTTCAAATACCGCCGTTACTGCGATCGACTCTGGAAAACGGTGCATTATTAACCGGGCGTTCGACTCCGTTCGCGTTTAACGTCCTCGCCAGGGCGCGCGAACGCTTTTCGTTCCTTCCGATACATTAAACATTTCTCTTCACGGCGGCAGGTATTCTCTTGCCCCACCAGCGAGCCGCGTTTTACCCCCTCTGTCGCGTCAGCCACCTCCAGTTACAATGACGTGTTGGCGAACCATCCCCTCTCCATCGCCGTCGACGCCGTCGTCGTCGTCGTCGTCGCCGCCGCCGCCGCCGCCGCCGCCGCCGCCGCCGTCGTCGTCGTCGTCGTCGTCAACGGCAGCGGCGGTGGCGATGGCGGTGGCGGCGACACCAACACCAACATCGGTCCTACTGCTCCCATCGTCTACCTATGGAGAGCCGTAGCAATTTCGCGACGCAAGTTTTGTTTTTCCTTTCTTCCCGCGACTTCACTGTCGGAGCACGTCGTCCCGCCGATACTCGAAGCGTGTTTTTCTCGTATAATACTCCGATATTTCTTCCCTCCCTTATTATGACTCGCGCAACCATTATTATGGGGTTTAGTCTATCTATGCTCATAAATAACGCTGCAAAATTGTCAGATCTATAATATACGACACGCGCGTGTAATATATACATGTCGCATTGTTGAAACGTATCCTAGCTTGACTGTCTCTTTCTCTCTCTTTCTCTCTCTCGTTTAACCTTCCAGCCATGTGAGAACTTGCGAGAGCGATGCGTCCCAACTTTCGGAAAGATCGGGTGACGTAACAAGGAACAAAAAGATCGCGCCATTCAACATTATTTTGCTTATTGTCCCAAACAGACCTATAACCGGATCTAAAACTCCAACTAAAATTTACCCCCCCCCTTCTCCCCCGATATACCGTCGTAAGTGTCGATGGTGTCCCATTTTCTTTTAAATATCGATAAGAGATGTCGGAAACAGTTGAATACGCTAGTTAGCCTGGGACGCCACTTGAAAACGCCGCAGACTAAGAGCCGGAGAGAAACAAAAGCGCAGAAAGAGAGGGAATGGAAGGACACGAAGAAGAGCGGGGGTCATGTAAAATCGACACGAGCGTGCACGAGCGTTTCCGAGCGACGCGAGCTTGTTCTACGTGGAAGAAACGGAGCGCCGTGCCGTGCCGTGTCGTTGCTTCGCGATGGTGAGCTAGACTGGTAGACCATCGAGGCCTTGTTTACACGTTCGGAGATGTCGAGGTGAAAAGAAGCGCACGGCACGGCGATTAATGTAGCGGTCAGCGCGATGGAGGGTCGAGGGTCCGATTCGGAGTCACTTTCAACCCTCGAGTGACGGGACGGTCAAACCACCCCCTGCTATGCGCTTCGATCCCGTTTCGGCGTGTCGAAGATGTCCGTGACACGTTCTCTGTGTCGGACGACACGAAACACTCGTATCTCGAGGACCAAAAAGAGAGTACATGAAAAAACGAATCTCAAAACGTCTCTGTAGGGATGTTAGTCGCCCCCGTGGCCGAAGGCTTCTTAGCGAAACTTGTGGTCGTGCCCGCCATGGCAGAAATCGGCGCGTCGCGAGGAGACGCAGGAATTCGCGATATCGCGCTGCGATAACGCGCGACGCGGTGGCCCCAGTGGGGAGATAAGGGGAGGCGAGTCGTGGGAGAGAAACAACGAGGCACGACCGCGCACACCCACACGCGCGATTGCGCGCTCGTGCTCGCGAACGAGCGAGAGAGGGCGAGAGAGGGCGAGAGGGAGACGAAGAGGGAGACGAAGAGGGAGCGCAGAAAGGTGGGAACGCAGTCGGCGAGCGCGAAGAGGCGCGAGAGGAAGAGGAAGAGGCAAGAAAGAGAGGGCGGGGAGAAGGGATGCGAGCAAGGGGGCTGAGGGACGGGGAGGGAGCGCCGGAGGAAAAGGGAGAGGCGTCTCATGGGAGTTATTCGGCGGATCGCTCCGCGACCAGAGTGATCTCTCGCGAGTGCTGTCGGCGATCGATCCGATCGGTATTTGAACGAGTTTCAGCGCGGTTTGTTGTGCCCGGCACGCCGAATCCTCGCCCGGTCGGAAGTAGTTTCTCGCGCGCCAAGTCCGCGGCTCTGGGTGTGGGTGTCACTGCCGGTAAATCGGGAAAGGCGAATCACGGTGCCGCGCGCGGAGAATAAACGTAGGGAATCGACATACGTACGTACGTAACTTGGCTCGCGCGGAGTCGAGTGCGAGTGTGATCCGATTCGAGTTTCGAGTGCTTCCAGACGAGATTTTAGAGGAGGAGGTCAAGTGTCTTCACGGACCATTGGACCGCGAAGAACACCGTCGCGAGGAAGTGAGTTAGTTTCTCTCTTTCTCTCTTTTTTTTCTCTTCATCGAATCGACGGCACGATGAAACGTTTCCCCTTTTTTTAATTCACCTCTTATTGGTAGCGTCAGAGATGCGCAATTATGGCACGTGTTCGGATCCCTGCCAGCAGCGTTTCCCGCTTCCCTCCGGCCGGCCGGTAAAATTCGACGAGTCTTATTTTTACGTTTATTTATTTTCTGTTGCCTATCGAATAAATCGAGGAATCAGACGAGGATGGAAAAGAGAATGTAAAAAAAAATTGATCGCTGTTACGTCATCGGTCTTGCTCTGCCAGTCGTATTTATATTTTCGGAGAACCCCGACTCGAACGATAGCGTGGACTGCGATATCGCAATACGATCCCACCGCGTTACGCGCGCGCGCGCGGAGAAAAAAGAAGCCGGATGATTCATAAAAAAAAAACTCGAGCTACTCGTATAAATGAACGTGATGTCAATCGATAGGCTCAGATTCCTTTTTTGCCCGATACGCGTAACTGCGTTATATAAATCTAAAACACGCCGCCTGACGATTCTGCACGTGACGCTCGCTCCGAATCTCTCGAAACTTTATTCAAAGCTGCAAAGCCCAGGGCACTGCCGACCGTTGTTGATTTAATGCACGTTGATGTAACGATTCGATCGCCGCGACGAGTCGCTGTAACACCGTGTATAATTCTTAACACTGTAGCGCGTTCGGATTATATAAGGCAACACCCGACTCCGGGGCCCTTGCGCGCGTCAAGGACCAACCGGCCGAGCGCGAAACCCGACTTGACGAACCGCGTTCTGCTGCCGGTTACGCAAGCCCCGGCGTTCGTCTATCGTGTTCGTGGAATTTAGGTTAAACCGACGTGTCCTCTGCCGCTATCGGCGGTCCAACGAAACGTCACGAATTCCTCGCTCGTTTTATTAACTTTTTGCCGTTCTATCAGCGCGCGCGCGCTCGCGGCCGCGCGCGCAACCCAGACCGGCGATCAAGGTGATCTATAACGGAGAAAAATATACGCGTTGACCTGCGAGTAATGCGATCGATCGAGCGAAAAGCTGCTCGTACGAGACGCTCGGGAAAGAATAAAATATCCCGCCGACTCGACGGGGAGGCGCACACTATTTACAGAAAATTCAATACGGCTTAATAAGCAAAAGGACACCGGCCAGAATTACGCGCGAAACTTTTTCCAATCTATTCCCGACAAAGACAAGTATTTCTGCTTCCGTCTTCTTTCCTTAGCTGACGCCGTGGCTTCGCGTCATTTTGTAATAATGCGTATTAATGTTTTGTTGTAACCCCCCCCCCCCCCCCCCCCCCCGGGTCTCTTTTGTAAACTGATGTCGAGAGCGTCAGCACGGAATTTGTAGAACAGAAGCGTTCGTGTGCGACGAGGAGGAGCCCGAGTATCGCGTGTACTTATACTTTCATTTGGCTTAAGTCAACAAAATGTGAATCACCGCGAGTGGAATGGCCGACGTTGAAATCGGTTGGTGGCGGTCGGTCAATGCCCACGCGCCAGCCACGTGGTTCGACACAGGGCTTCATGCCCGATTATTTCCAGAGCTCTCGCTCCGGAGCTACGAAGCGCCCCGCAATAATTGGCAATCCAAATCTGTCAACATTTGCAACTAATTTCGATCCGATTATCATTCCAATGAAAATATCGCGATCTACGAGCCCGCCCCGGGCACGTGGGAACGCTGGCGGTGATCGATGACAGTCTATATTTTCTCACGCAGCAAAATATATCCGAGACTCGCATCGGATATCCCAGTGACACTCGAGTACGCAATCAGATATTCCGATATTTAAATGCACCTCCCAGATATCCTTTTCATTATACACTTTGCCGCCTGGGCACCAATGCATCGCGTCTCATCGTAATGTTTGTAATACAGTAACGTTGATCAACATCGAGCGGGAGGAATCGCTCTCTTTTCTTCCTCCGAATCTTGAAAGTCCCACGCACGACTGATCCTGGATAATTGGCTGTTCGCCCATCTTCTCGACGAAAAGGTGAATCGCAGCAAGTTCTAAAATAAGTAGACGATGAGAGAGCACCAGCTAATCCGTGCCGTCTCTCTGAAAAAGGTCAGCCGTCTTGTCTTACACTTTGCTGATCGATGATTGACGTTTCAAAGAATCCATCATTCCCTGCCGGATGTGCTCAATGAGGATTTTTCAATCGGCATCGGTCCGACATGTACCGGCACGGGGAATAAAAGCGGGCAGCTCTTTAAAGGCTTTTCCCATTTCCCTCTTTCTTTTCTTCCTTCAGTTGTTTTTATGAAAAATCTCACTGGATTTACAACATGGTTTTCATAAAAGGATTCACAGCCGCGATTGTGTCTTCAGGATCGGATCCGTTGATTGTTTCTGACGTTCTGCCGAAGATGCACGAACAGCACCAATTGACCTGCTCTTTTATGCCGGTGCACACGGGCGAAAATTTCGAAATGCCGATCCAGGCGTCTCGGTGGGTGACAAATGTTCCGCGAGAGAAGGAGCTCTCCTTGCGAGCTCAGCGTAGGTCCGACCCCACAACGTCCCGTCTATTTATAAGTCGCAAAGCATAATATAACACACGTTCGACACGTAACCGCGTGTATCGAAGATGCAAAGGCGATTTTGACGCTCGACAGCATCGGCCTTGAAAAATCGACCACGTCATGGCCACGTAAAATTCGTGAAGGGAGACACTCGTAGGGGGAAGCCGGCGATCGGCTCGGTTGGCGACGCTTGTTGAACTATGGAAACCGTTTCAGCCGCCTCGGCCTACTTAAGCCGTGTCGTTATTTTTAGCATTAGGGTCACCACTGCCGTATAGCTAGCTGGCTTTAGTACCATCCTTTCTTCCTACGACTCGGGTCTAACTTTCTTAACCCTTCGCGACTCGTGTCGTTTCCACGGTATCGCTCTCGGTCATATTATATCAATATTTAATCGTTAATTTCAATTAACCAATGACGCAAGAATACCAGGTATAACATTCCAGTGGCCGATCAGAAATTTGCCCCAAACCTTCCAACTGCGAATTATCGCGGTTGAGAATGCGGCAGGAACCAACGAACAATTTGCCTAAAAAAATTGGTTACATTGCACATTTACATCGTGAATCAATCCACGTTACGACCGAGAAATCCCTTTCACCTAGAATTAATCTCCAAGCTCTGCAACAGATTATACTTGAGCGATATTTTGAGTGTAAATCCGTTCCGGAGTCTACGCCAAAGTTTCTTTTTGAGAGCGTAGAGTTTCCTATGTTTGATATGCACAAGAAAACCCATCAAATAAGAGTGACAATTTTTATTGCAGAGTTACCGGAAGATCACACGGCAGGTCAGCACACCTGACAGCGCACCAGCTGGTCTCGGCAGTCCGCAGGGTGGTATTGGCGGTTTGCAGCAGCAGCAGCAGCAGCAGCAGCAGCACCAGCAACAAACGCAACAATCTTTACACCAGCCAGATCCCATGCAGCAGACCAAGGACAGTCTTAATCCCGCGGCGAACCAACAAACGGGCGCGCTCAGAAACGGCAACCCGCCACCACCTGTCGTCTCTATGGTGAGTTTCGAACCTCTCTATTTCGAATTATTCAAATTACGCGAAAGCAATCGGCCTCGCTCTATCGTTCTCTCTATCCTATTACAACAAGTACTACTGTGACAAAAAGTCGACTTGAACGTACAAGATATATGCCGGGCGCGCGCCTAAGATTCAAGATACGCGCCGAGTTAAGAAATTCTAGAACCGCAAGTCTATGCAGGGGGCCTGAAGATCGCTATAAAGATCGTTGTAAAGATCAAGTCAATTAGGGACATGTAAAGACAATTTTGTCGTTCGCGGAGCGACGCTGCCCGCGACGGTCCATGACTGCAAAGGAATCGACTGCCGAAATAGCGGCGTAACATGGAGGGCAAGGGTAGACTACCGGCAGACAGTGAGTGCGGGGGCGGTGACCGGCCGCCAACGCGAATCAATACCCGCAGGAACAGGAACCACCGACCTACCGAGAGAGACGGAGAGAGAAAGAGAGAGGGGGGGGGGAGAGAAGGAGGCGGGGAGAAGAGGAGAACGACGTATCCCGGGAACGAAAGGAGAGAAAGAGAGAAGCGATGAAAAGCGAACGGTATCAAGAGGTGGAGCAGGAGTAACGATACGATAGAAGCCGGCAAAGGTAGCCGCTCGCGTTGCAGGGGGTAGACCACCCCCGCGATCCCTATATGGAGATTCGCCCTCTAATACATACTGCCCTCCCCCATACCCACCCGTCCCGTCTCTTCTCCAATTGCCGATGTTAATAAAATATTTTAATCGTCTTCGCCGGCTCTCTCTTTCTCGCGAACGAGCGATCGCGGATCCACGAAATGATCGATGGAGTCTGGCGGGCGCGAAACCCTCCACGTGCGTTCTTTATGAGATCCTTCGATGCGATAAACCAATCGATGCATCAGGAAAAGGGATTCTGCGCATTGCGAATTGCGCCGGCAGTGAAAATTCGTAACCTTGTGACTAAAGCGCGATGCGTTCTCTCGCTTTTTTTTTTTAAACGCTCGCTTGATCGCGGCGAATCTTTATGCGTGACGTAACAGCACGTCGTACCTGCCGCGGGAAAACTTCTCCGCGATCGCGGGGGAGTCGCCGTCGAGATAAAGCAGCAGCTGAAATTTAGTTGCAACTTTCGGGTCGATTTTCGTGTCGACGTCCTTTGCCTTCCCTCGCATCGCTCTCGTTTTGTAGCGACGGGCCTTCAAATACGCGCGACTAAAACGGACGATGTTTTTTCAGGAAAATCGTGTTACGAGCGAATCGTACCTGAAGCCCAACAATAATGTTTGTCGCAAATAAACAATAGTTACGGCGCGCGAGCGTGCAAACGGCAGGCATGCGCTTCGAATGTGTTTCCACGTGCAATTTCACGTGCAGGGCATTTGCGATCTCTCCATGCGCGAGTGGTCTTAACTCAGAAAAACATCTTACAATTAGGGCTAGTGTCACAAACGTCGGTTAACCGCTAACTGACGGTTAATTGATTCTCTGTCTCTACTTATTGTTAGATAATGACATGGAAAAGGACAGGGAGTTTACTGAACTCTGGTTAACTGCTAACCGAAGACTAATTGATTCTTTGTATCTTCTTAAGTAACAAGATGGAAAAAGATAGGGTATCGACTGAACCTATAGTTAACAGTTAACCGATGTTTGTGAAACTGGCCCTTAGTGACGCGCGTCTGTCGCGATTTGTTGAAACGTTAAGGAGGCCTCAATTGATGATTGGTTTCTGGCTCCTGACAAAGGGTCGATCATCGCTAGATTTCTTTATGCGAGTCTAACGTTGACCACGTACTGATCATGCCATCGGTAGGAAGTGACAACGACTGTGTCTTTCCGGGAGGATACTCGATATTTTGTACACTATATATTCTAGCCATCCGGACTAATTATTAAAGATAACTTCGCGAATTGTTGATCTGCTTTTTGATTTTTCAAAGGCTACCCGTATTTCTCGTTTTCCATGTCCTCCCACAACGGGAATTTTGAAAATGAAGAAATAATAGATGTTAATAATACACGGAGAGAGAATTTTCTCTTAACATTTACCCTGAAAATCGTGGAACAACATGGCATTTTGAAGAATTTTATGAGAGTATTTTAAAATTTTACCATACAGTTTACTAGTAAAACATACTAACAATAAGTATAATTACTACACTGACAGAAATTTTTTTTTAACTAAGTAAATACATTTACTTAAAATTATGTTTTTATACTAAAGTAAATATTTATTCTATTTAAAGAAAAATATCAAATTTCAAGTATGTATTATATTAAGTAAATTAATTTAAATCATTATATTTTCTACATTCAAATAAAAATGTCATGAGATATAGAATACTATTAATTAAATGAAATAATTGTTTTTGTTCGAATAATTTTCTGGAGTAAAGTAATATTTTTTTTATTAAAATATTTTTTATCAGTGTAGCAAAATGTATGGTAAAATTAAAAAAATTGTCATAACATTCTTCCGGTATGATTAATTTCAATATGACTTAATTTCCTGGACCAACTGTTTCTAAACGTTCGAAACGTTTAGGTAAAATTTCAGAAAAACTCATAAAATTCTTCGGAATGCCGCGTTGTCCCGCAATTACATGATTTTCAGGATAAATTTTAAGAGAAAATTCTCCCTTAAAAATCAATTATGTGCCTTACAGTCGCAAGAAGTTCAGATGAGCGACGAAAAAAAATCCAAGAACAGCTTTTTCACAGCAAAACCATCGGGACGCGAAGGGTCAAAAACAAATCGGGTTCACAGTCGCGACTAAATCGCGACGACGTCGTACAAGCGCGAAATGCTGTTAGTTTCGGATCGAAAGTTGTCAATTAATCGGCACGTTGCGGCGTGCGCGCCCACCTTAATTTGCACAACGATATGTTGCGCGTTGAACGCGCGTGCAGAAATGTCCAATTCGTCTATTATCGTTAGCCTCGCCGCTGTTCCCCAACATCGATATCGCTTCCAGGCGTGATAAACTTGCGCCCTACTCGCGAGACACGTCACAGCTCACAGCCGCGAGATATAATCTGTTGGCGCGTCGCTTCCCTTCCCGCGCATTGCGTTCGAACGCGGGGCCAATTCCCATTGATGTTCCGCGCCCGGCGGTAATTGTGCATTTCGCGCGTTTAAACGGCCCGGCCGGTGTCCAAACGCGTTCGGTGTCGCGCGCGACACGATAATTGCTAATGCCGCGGCGATAAAGGAATCAACGTTACGGCGGGGGGTCCGCGCACTCGTCGGGCCGCCCAATTATGCAATAAACCGAAACCGCGAAACGCCGCCGTCCCGATCGCTCGGGCGGGCGCGCAAATTGCGAATTTGCGCATTTCCCATCGCTCGCCGCGCGCACATGCGGTTTTAGCCCCGCACGCGATCGGGATCGCTCGCAGAAAGCGAGAGCGACGCGAACGACGGCGCCCGCGTCCCCACGTTACGTCCCTTTCCCGCTCTTTCCTCTCCACGCCGCCCTGCGGTGAAAATTCTCTCCCCCGAGGTCCCGGCACGCGCCGCGATCACGGGGGGTATAAGCTGTAAACGCGATGGAAGACGCGTGTCTATAACCGGTGGCAAGATCGGGAAAACTGGGTGCGGGTGAAAAGTGGCCCGGGGGTCGACAAACTCCCTCGTTTTCTCTCTCTCTCTCTCTGCCGCGCGAATATCCGCCGGAAGGGCAACTCGGATCCCGAGGGTCATGTTTGGGTGCTGTCACAGAACGTTCCGTTTTATCACACCGGGGTCTTAGGTTGCCCTAGGTCACGATGCCACGAGAACGGAAGGATTTTCTCCCCGAGGGAGAGAAAGCGCGCGCGCGTGCGGGCGGGCGTGTGTGCGCGTAAGATGGAAGAGAAGGAGGACGATACCGAGGAATCTCGGTGCCACGCTTGGCGAGACGCCCAAGCTCTTCGACGCTATCAGCCTCGACCACAAACACCGATTCACGGCCACTACGGAGGTTCTCAAAGAGAGACGGAGGGAAAGAGAGAGAGAGAGAGAAAGGGACGACTCTTCCCAAGCCTCGAGACGGACGACTCTCTCGCTCGAGGGCGATCGAACGTTCGACACGAGCCGTTTGTTTCAGCGGCTCGTACGCGATAACGCGTTAAATGTCAGACAGTTGGGGCACGCACACTCGGCTCACCCTCTCACGTAGACGGCCGAGTCTTTTTACACGTACGCAAAACCCGGGGCCGCTTATCGGCCGTTTATTCGCAGGGCGCGCGCTTTATCAGCGCCCCTGCATTTCGGTGCCGCGTGCGCGACCGCTCGGCCGGGGGGTCGCTCGCGCGGGGACTCGATTGGCTAAGCGCCAATTATGGCGAACCGCGAGGCGGACGAGACGCGGCTACTCTCGGCCGCCTGCAAAAGAAGGCCCCCCAAAATCCGCGGGGCGCAAAGACACTCGTCCTCGTTTCCGAGGACGCGCGCCGCCAAGATCGCCGCGGCGAAACCTACTTTACCGGGCGGCCGCCCGCGAGCCGGGGATGACAAAAGATCGGCGGCGACGAACGGACGGTACGAACCAATCGTCCTGGCTATCCCTCCTCGTTTTGTACAAAGTTTTACAGTCTGGCTGCGCGGTTGCCGGCTCGCTTCCCTCCTCCTTCGACTCGCATCGCCGCGGACGTGGGGCTCTCCTCTCCGCTCCTCCGCTCCTCCGCGCCTCGATGCGTCCTTTCTTTTTTTCTTTCCCCCGTTCGACACCGTCTCCGTCGCTCCGTCCCCGCGCGCCTACTGCCCTCTCTCGTTCTAGCGCGTTGACAGAGAGCGCGGCGGGAGAGGGGCGGCGGGGTTAGGGGCAGGGGGGGGGCAAAAGCCGAGAGAACGGCCGGGCGAACGAAAATAAACGAAAGCGAACTCGCGGAGCTCCATTTTTACGCGCGCGGCGCGTTATTCTATCCCGGACCGATTGCCATTATCGTTGTTATTTATTGCACGATAAAATAGTTTTATGAAAATGTATGCGCAGATGCACGTGTACGCGCAGGGAAATTATATCTAGATGCCCGAAACAAAGCGCGCGATAAATTGCCGCTCCTAACGTAGACCCCTCGTTGTAATTTCTTGGGGCCCCGATAAGAAGAATATATCTTTTTTTTTTCGAAGAAATAAACATTCGTTGTACGCGCAAGTACGTGTGAATATTTCAATTATACCAAAAAAATAAATAAAAAGAGGATAATGTTAATTGCTGTCCTGAAAAATGTCTTGGGGAAAAAAAGATTCAATTACAGTATTCAATGGCAATCGCAAAAAGTTGAAAGTACAGCGACGAAAGATTCAAAGGACAGGTCGTAGTGGTTTCACGGGCGAAGCCATTGGGACGCGAAGAAGAATTTAGAGACACTTTGAACCTTCGTCGGGTGCATTAATGATAAGGAAAATTGGGCGGTCCGAAGAGGCGAAATGCTGAACGATTCTTCTATACGCAGTCACCCGGAGTGATGCCGTTTTACGGCGATACCGGCGCCGGTTTCCGTCCCGCAGCTGGATTTGGAAATACCGTTTGGCATCAGGGAGTCGGACCAGTTGGCACTGTCGCGGTCGAGACGTCACCGGCGCCGTGGCCACCTCAGCAATTCATTCAGCAGATTGCCGCGCCGAATCAACTCGAAGAACTGAGATATCATACTCAGTACGGCGCTGCGACACCCTATCATTCTCAACCAGGTAAGTGCTGAGTGGCTCGAAGGAGATAGTAGCAACCCCCGCGGGGGGGAAAGAGTTGATCCGCACAATCTTTTGGATAGTAACGAACCCACGCTGAGCAAAGAAAATCTAGAAGATTCGACCAGTCGCCTGTTAGAAAATGGACGAGTCGGAGTTCAAAATTTTAATCGACCTCAGCTGGCCACGTTTATTGAATACGCTTTCACAACGTTCCGACCTCTTTGGTTTAGGTCCCTTTCAAGTGAGATCTAGGAGTAAATGTTTTACATACAATTAACGTGAGAAGTATAAACGAACAGTACCGCAGAGAGATTGTCGGTCTATACCTTGTTACGGAGTTTGTCGAGTGAAATTACAGCCACAATTTGGCGAGCGGTGTTCAGAAATAGCAGCCATTTCACTAACGTCCGGAGTCGATGATCGAAAGACTAAGAAGCTGATTAGTTATTTTAGTATACCATTTGAATCAGAATTCCTTTAGGATCTACCAGATGTGTAGTGAAGTCTAGGAAACTTCTGGTTATGAAATATCGAGCCCTATCGCGCCAACTAGAAATTCTGTTTGGTTTAGCCAAAGTACATTCCGTCGTACATGTCTTGTTGATACAATCGAAGCATTTTTCTCAGTGCACGCATTCGAGTTCGTCACTGTGGACACTTGCACACAATTACACCACACACACACACACACAGCTCATTTACGGCCACATTGTTCTCCAACCAAATTCAAGAAAAAAGAAAGAAGAGCTAACATGAAGAAGACAATGCTCGCGAGAGAGCAACGATAGTTCCCCGGAATCATTATATTACATTCGAGAAAGGATATAAATACCTAATCGCCAAAATGTTAGCAGAATGGCATCAGATTGGCACAGCAGATTTATCAGAGACCCACGCCGAAACCATAGCCGCATTTGACTTTTATTTTGGCAACAGGATCTGTGAAACATACGCTGTCAACAGATTGTTGGCAGAAAACCGAGTTAGGTCCAGTTATGTGAGCAGATTTTGTTGCATTTCTGCTGACACGCTAGCAGCACGTTGAATATACCAGTTCCTGTATGCAATCTGCAGTCTTTCTGCCTTCAAAATTCGAAATCAATTCTGGCGGATTTGGCTATCTGGGTCATGCATTATAGAGTTCTTTAGAAATAGTTTCTGTTTTCTTAACAATCCTGCAAACTGAACGTTCGTACACATTAGAGACGTGACTGCTTTGTGTTGCGTTACGCAACATCGCGTGACTATATAAACGTGTTAATTTTAATATTGCAGTCTCGTATCAACAACAGACGTTCATAACGGCGGATCAGTCTGCGTTTCAACGAGCCGGAACGACGGGACAGTACACTATCACGGGGCAGCCGTCACCGCTGACTCCAGTCGGAGGGCAGACGGTGGTCTCGACGCCTCAGAGGCAGTTGAATGGACAATTTGTCGATCCCTCGGCTACTGCTAACCAATCAGTCACCTACGAGCGACAAGACTATGTGAACGGCTATCAGCAGCAAGTAAGTTACCTTTAATTATGTATAAAAAAAATCTCCAATTTACACGTCGTTAAACGCGCGGATTCAATTCTCACGTGTTTTTCTCGTGTTTGCCCCTATTTTGATAGCCGTTCTAAAGAATCGTATGGCATTAACAACGAACGCTACACACCGCAAAACGGGGCTTCTTGCAGGACGTGACGATGGCGCCGCCTCCGTCAACAACTCCGACGAGTCGTAGTAGCTCGGTGCACATGGACAGTCAGCAACAGCAGCAGCAAGGAGGTCAGCAGCAGCCAACGCAGCAGCAACAGCAGCAGCAGCAGCAGCAACAGGCCGCCGCGGATACGCAAGTAAAGGGATTCGCGACGATCGCCTCTTCCAACGTGTCGGGAAACGAGATGCCTGGGTATCCACTTCAACCGGACCCACAGAGTTTACACAACTCTAACGGGTATCCAGGCTACGTGGAGATGGGTCAGCAACCAGCGCAGAACCAGTGGCAAATGGTTCCGCAGCAACAACAGCAACACCACCAACAAACGCAAATGCAACAGCAACAATCGGTGGTCGACAATAATCAACGACATGTATGGTCTGACACAAGCGGAAAGATGAACAGTGGTGTCAACAGTAGCATGAACTGGCAGGAGGGAGCGATGCAACAGCCACAGAAGCCACCATCGCAGCAGCAACAACAAAATATCCAAGGCAATATGAAGCCACAGGTGGAGCAGCAACAAACTTCTCAAATGCAACCACAGGAACTGCCAAGACCAGCGAGTCATATGAGCTGGGAGACCGGGAGCGTGAAGGAACCCCAAACGCCACAGTCGTGGTCCGACAACGCTGACAACCAGCAACAACAAACTCAGGGAAACTGGTCGCAACAGAGTCCGAAGTTAAGGGATCCGCAAAACTCACGGTTGACGCCATCCAGTCAACAAGCGTCTCAACATCAGACTTGGTTACAGCACTCACCGAAACTGTCAGACCACCAGCACAGCAATGCTCAACAGAACGCGAGAATGACGCCTTCAGGCCAGCGTAGCTGGCAGCAAAATAGTCCAGAGATGCAAGGATCTCAGCAGAATCCGAGATTGACGCCTTCTGGGCAACAGATACAACAGCAGCAGCAACAACAACAACAACAACAACAACAACAACAATCGTGGCCGCAACAGACCAAGGTGGAGCAGAATCCTAGACTCACACCATCCAATCAAATATCGTGGCCCGACACGCCGACTAGTCAACCGAATTGGTCACCAAATAGCATAAAAAGTGATAATAGTCAACAGCCGCAGCAACAATGGCAGGACTCACAACCAAGTCCTAGACGGACCCCGAGTCATCAGTGGCAAAGTCAGCTGCCACAAGAAAAAATAGAAAATCAAATGGTAAATTGGTCGCCTGTAAGTTCTGTATCGGAAACTCAACCGACTTGGGGACAACAGGCGACAAAACAGGACATGCAAAACTCAGGAGAGAGAATTGCGTGGCAACAACAAACGACAATGGATAATAGTAAATCAAACGGATTTCCAGAAAATCAAGATAATACGGAAAGCAACGTCTATGCTCAATCTAATCGAGTGAATCTTAATAGCCGATTGAAATCGATGATTCTGAACAAGCAACAACAACAACAGCAGCAAATGCAGCAGCAACAGCAGCAGCAACAGCATCAGCAGCAAACCCATCAACATCATCAGATGCAATCGCAACACGTTAACACTAACAATGGATCCGCTTCAGAATATTCAGCGGACGATCAAATGCGCGATGCGCATGAAAGTAGCGAGAAGATGCAAGAGAAACACACGGATCATTTTATCAACCAGCCAAACATTATTTCGATGACGCAACCTAATGAAAACTTGACCGGTAATTTTTTATCGCATAGCCACCACCCTCGGGTAGATAATTTGCCCGATGGTGGTGGCTTATGGGAATGGACGGAAAGGGAACACAATCACAGTAGCAACGATATCGATAACAAAAATGACGATAATTCCGCATTGCCGGAAAATGGAATGGCAGCTTTCGAAAATTTTATGAAGCTCACCGCAGAAAACAAGAGTCAGTCATGCGACAAAGACAAGGAGCAACATTCCTGGGACGCAGAAGCAAGAAGCAATGAAGATCAAGATATCGACGACAAATCTTTCCAGCAAAGATTGTGCATGGATCAAGTCGAAAACGCATCTTTCGAGAGATCCCAGAAGATATCCGAAAGTGACGGAATGAAAAACGATAATCTGGATTTTCTGAAGACTACAAGCTCTGACGATCATACATCTTCCCAAGATAAATGCGATTCTGATCGTGTGATTAAACAGGAGAAACTCGAAGATCACAATTATCCCCACGTATCCCACGATACGTCCAACGTCATCGAGGACGAAGAGACTGAAGAGATTGCTCGAGATTATAAGTTTCCCGGCGATGGTGGACCAGCGAAGGTGTCGCCGGGAACGGGTTCGTGGTGCTGTCGAAGAGGCGGGACCGAACAACCGACTCCCGAACATCTGAGAGACGGCTGTTGTCAGGGTCTTCAAACTAAGGATGAAATACTGGCCGATTCTCCAGAGAAAGCCGAGTTGAAGAGCGAAGGACCGCACAGCCCGCATACCCCGACTACAACGACTGTGACGACAAAGTTGCAAGACCACTTGGACAAACTGAAGAACAATGTCAGGACCGAAGTGCCGGACTGCAACTGCTTTCCCGCCGATAAATGTGAGTTGCAGTTACGTATTCCGTATTACACTAACATTGAGAAAGCGCACTAACCATGAAACAGCACACGGACGAAGTTATAAACGTACTAACATACATTTTGTTGCCCACAACTACACCGACCGATTATGTGTTTTGAAATCCGGAGGAAAATGTGTACACCTAATGTAAACCCTTATTTGCAAGGGCAAAACTACTATACATGCATGGCATAAATGTTTCCGCTTCTATTGCTTCCTTTCGTTTACGTGTCAGCGTCCGTAAATAAAGTGTGGTTCAACCACAAGGTCCACCAGAGCCCGGTTCGTATTACACTCACCTCGGGGCGGCTGCAAGCCTGCCTGATCTTCGGAACGATCTCGAACGAAGAACCGGCCTTAAGGGCGACGCGATAAGATTTGAAAAGGTCGTCTATACCGGCAAGGAAGGCAAAACTACGCAAGGATGTCCCATGGCTAAGTGGGTAAGTCATTTTCCAAATACGTCTAGCAACGATTAAAGATGATGTTAAAAAAGAAACACGCTGTATTAGCAGCATTTGTTTTTTTCTACTTACGCGAAAACGCGAAATTGCAATCTCAACAATTTGGTAGATCATCCGACGATCCGGTATCGACGAGAAGATCTTAACCGTGGTGAAACATCGTCAAGGTCACAAGTGTCCAACCGCTTGGATCGTTGTAGCTATGGTCGCCTGGGAAGGGGTGCCGACTCACGAAGCGGATCGGATTTATACTCTTTTAAGTCACAAACTCAATCGATTCGGTCTTCCAACCACCAGACGATGCGGTACCAATGAACCGCGAACTTGTGCATGCCAAGGACTCGATTCTGAAACTTGCGGCGCCAGCTTTTCCTTCGGCTGCTCCTGGTCGATGTACTATAACGGCTGCAAATATGCCAGAAGCAAAACCGTCCGAAAGTTTCGGCTGTCTGTACGATCGGAGGTAAATATCCTGGAATCTTAAACGGCTAGGAAATCGGTTACAGAGTTTAACGAAAGGATTGTGTTTTACAGGAACAAGAAGTCGAAGAGAGAATGCACGTTCTGGCGACGCTTTTGTCACCTTTGTATCTTAGTCTTGCACCGGAGGCTTTCAATAATCAAACACAATTTGAGCGGGAAGCGAGCGAATGTCGTTTAGGATTTAAACCGGGTCGACCCTTTTCCGGTGTTACGGCTTGCATTGATTTCTGCGCACACGCCCACCGGGATCTGCACAACATGAATAACGGATGTACCGTGGTACGTAAATGTCAAGCTTAATCCGATTTGTGACGTAATATTGTGATACGTTTCTTTTCACAATGTCTAAAAGAAATGAGACTTGTTATTTTATGAATATTACATCATGTTTAGCTTGTAACATCGCGTCATTACATTTTTTCAGGTAGTTACCCTGACAAAACATCGAACATTATCGAAACCTGAAGACGAACAGTTACACGTGCTACCTCTTTACATAATGGACGACACAGACGAATTCGGTTCAAAGGAAGGTCAGGAGAAGAAGATTAGTTCCGGTGCTCTTGAATTTTTATCAAAGTTAGTAGTATCTTCTAAATATTCAAACATAATCTATATAAAAATTATAATTGTTGATCGCTGTGACTGTAGACGCGAAAAATTTGGTACAGACATATAAAATATAAGATCTTCTACCTTTCGTTTAGATATCCATGCGAGGTACGAGTTAGATCAGTACCTCTTCAACCATGCAGACGTCACGGTAAGAAGAGGAAAGAGGATGAACCGGATATTCAGTCTGGCAAAAAAGATACGGTCAAGATTATGGCGGAAAAAATGGCTGATTGCGGGCGTTCACCAGGACACGCAGACTCTTCTAAGCTACAATCGCAATTAACATTAGAGATGACGCCCATGTTCGAAGGAATTGATGCGCAGTTGCAGAGTTCTCAGGTATCATCCACGGTCTTAGATAGTCCGGTATCTATGTATCAAGGATGGGGAGCATATCAAGGTGAGCAACAGTGGAATCGAAATGGCTGGCTTGAACAGCGTAAAAGTAACTGGCTGAATCCATGGGGAGAATATCCTTCGTTTGGTGGTTTAGAGAGGGACATCAAAGTGGACCCGGACAGTACCAGTTTGGATGATATTAGACCCAGGAGTACCGTTTCTCAAGAAGAGCATAGACCAGGCTCGAGGAATCTACCTAATTCTACAGTGGATTCGGCCAGAGGATGCTACGGAAGCTCACCTAGATCTCATCCCGTTTCACCTCGTTCGCACGTAAGCATTTCAGGAGAGGGGTCTTATAACACATCACCCAGAAGCTGTATGACGCCCATGACGCCTCAGGATCCGAAAATGATTCCGTTGAAAGGATTGGAACATTCAAACATGGAAAATAATTACGATCATCAAATGGCTTCCGGAATGTACGCCACTTCTGTCAACGGGCAAAACGATTGTTCTCCCTCAAAAATCGGTACCCTCAATCCATCGCTCGGCATGGAGACCATGCATCGAAATATTCCACCCAAGATGAATCAGTCGCC
Organism: Vollenhovia emeryi; assembly: GCF_000949405.1. Classification (NCBI taxonomy): domain Eukaryota; kingdom Metazoa; phylum Arthropoda; class Insecta; order Hymenoptera; family Formicidae; genus Vollenhovia; species Vollenhovia emeryi. The sequence continues at coordinate 2,743,197 of NW_011967246.1, forward strand.
GGTTCATATACGCAACATGGGACAAGATTGCGTCCCCAATCAAATGAGGTTGTCGTCTCCTAAATATACGGGGGATTTTAATCCACAGAAATACTCCGATACCATGACGCAAAATTACACAGACGCTGAAAACTCTACGAAATCGCCACTGCTGAGGCCACAAGTTGAACAAACGTTTGCAAATAGAATGCACCATCTATCTCCATCCAAACCCATGCAATCGTCCATAAATTCTGGCTATCATAATCAATATTGCGATGGTAACACGTCAAATTTATACTCTTACATGGACAATAGTAGTCATAAATCTATGGAGTCTCCAAATTCGGATGTCATGGGACATAATTCATTACATTTACCAGAACAGCGAAATGACTCGCAATGCTCGTCGAATGACCAGCGGAAGTCCGTTTATCATGCGCAAAGACAATCGGAATCGAAGTCCTTCGCAAGCAATCATCCCTCATCCCCGTCTTCCGATCACGTTTCTTGCCCGCAGAATTGGAATATGGCGAATTCGTGGTGTTCTAATCAAGTTAAAAATCCACAGCAATTTGATCAGATGGGCGACAAGAAAATCTGGATCGGTAAACTAACAAGACCGGACCAAGCCAAAGCCGCCGCCTGGGAAATGTCATCTGAACCGTCGCCATTTCGAGTGCCAAGGGGGAGACCACCCTCGCGAACGATATCCAATCAGAATCCACCCGCGGAGCCCAGTGCATATCCAAATCCTTTGGCCAGAACATTTTTAAAACCGCCAGATTCTAAGCCCATTTTCGCGGACGCTCCGAGCAGCAACACGGCTCAAAACGGTTGTATATCCAATCAATTGAAGGATAGTTGCACGGAGGACAAATTGCGAGAAGGATTTTATGACAACAAGCAAGAGGTGTCCAATTCCAATCCGACTTCTCTTGCATGGACCGAAGAAATGAAACAGGATTTTCACACTGTGTCCGGTTTGAGCCATCATGCGTTTCCTCAATACGGATATCCAACTTATCCGGTGTTCGAGAAACCTTATGCGAACTCGTGGGAAGGTTACAACTATAATCATCATCATCAACCGTCATATCAGACTCCGGAGCAGTTCTACCAGCAACCAAAGCGGGAAGGTTGCTTTCACTCGTCTCAATATCCGTATCAGGGTCTGAATCCAGCGTATCAAGGCTTGAATTCCGGCTGGTCGAGGTGGGACACACCGCGGTGGGATATCTACGGACCGCCACCTTATTTCCCGGTCCTACCGGAGCCTCCTCCGAAGGCGGAGCCTCTCGGCGAAATAACGGATTACTCCGAGAACGAGGAATGCTTCAAGGACCCGCAGATGGGCGGTGTCGCGATTGCCTTGAGCCACGGTAGCGTACTCTTTGAGTGTGCGAAGCACGAGATGCATGCCACCACCGCACTAAAAAAACCCAATCGGCTCAATCCGACTAGGATTAGCTTGGTGTTCTATCAGCATCGCAACTTAAACAGATCCAAGCATGGTTGGGAAGAGTGGGAGGAGAAGATGCGACTGCGAAAATTGGGTATCACAACATCGACCAGCAGTAGTACGTCCGTGTCGACGACCAGTCCATCGACCCCAACCACCGCGACAAGCCCCGGCAGTACGATGAATGAGAAAACAACGCCACTTCCATCACTTTCGCACATTCCAAATGTTCCCAGTTCACAGTTCATGATGAGATCTCCTACTTACACCACGATGACTTGGACCACGCTCTTCCCGATGCATCCGTGTATGATAACTGGACCGTACCAAGAAGGTGGTGCGATTGGATGAGTCGAGGTCGGACGGTACAGCTTTGATCGTCGATGACCGAGGCTTGTACCGAGATATGTCATCGCCAAAAATCGAATCGGCTGAAGGATTCGAGAGGTCAAAGATCCTGAAGAAGTATCACGATAAATCCGATCGAGGATGAAACGACGAGATGACGACTTTACCATGAGAGGCTTTATATTGTTATTACCGTTATAGTTAGTTATTCCGAAAAAAACGAGAAACACACACTTTGCACTGCCATTTTTCTATTTCGAGTTTTACGCAAGATTTAAACATAGCGACAAAAACGTGCTTGAAGAAAGCCTCGCCGGGTGTGACTCACCCTTTGTCGGGGCTCGCGTTTTATACTGACTTTTTACTGAGTTGAACTCGAAAGAGACTCTCATAATCGAGCCAGAGGCTGCAAAATCGAGACAGTAAATGATCGTAAATGACGAGTAGATCATCGAGGCTATTGACGTATCAGGAAAGCTCCGATAAAAGCTGCGCCTTGCGAAGACTTTGATACGAAGATTTTCGTATTCTGACCCTATACACTTTAAGTAATATCGCTACGTATAACGGTTTCGTGTTGGTAGAATTGTAATCTTACTAGCTAGTCGAAGTCTAGATGATGAATCACGCGATATCACACGTATACATAAAAGCACACATTAAACGTATACGCACTCCAAACACCCAGGGAAACTTGCACGACGTGATCTCTGAATTGTCGCACCTTTCTGCGACTTTAAAAAGAAAAGCAAACCGAACAACCAGGTCTTCAGCTAGGTCAGCATCGTATAGAAAAATATCAACTATCTAGATATAATAAATTTTATAAAAGAGTAAACCTGGAGAGATATTATTTGCAAGATATTATTTATAATATGAGATATATATAATATTATGACATTTCTCACTTTACAATGCGAAATAAATAATATTATAGCACATCTTGTAGTGTTTTAGTTCAATTAATATCTTGTGATGTTTTATTAGTCGACATTGATATCTCGCAAAGCTTTAATTAAATTCAAAATCTAACGAAAGGCAGATTTCAATATGATTTCTGGGTCTATCGAAGTCGAGAGAAAGGAACGATAATTCGAGAGCGCCTTTTTATATTCATTAATTGAACGATCTTTCGCGAACAGGTCCAAGCACAATCCTAAATGTCCAGACGATGACACACGATACAATGATCTCAAATCTTTAAATTAATTAAATGATATGTAATGTAATATCTCTGATTTCTAGCCTTTGTATATTTCGCTTCTTATTCTCGTATTTATTTACGTGTTTGTACTCATAGCTAAGTACTAAGTACGATTAATTCAAGTGGCATGCGATATAATACTAACCATGCGCCCTTCGGGTCGGCTGAGTACAAAACATTTATCTAACAATCACGTGACGTAGGTAGGGGTGTATTTAAACGGTCAGCGATATAGGCTGGTTACGCCAGGTGTTGTCTCCATCGTCAGTTTTTGACGTTCTTCCCTTATCGCTTGTTCCACCTTGTTTAACCCTTTTTACTCGAACCGGCAATTAATTAATAGCACGACTTTATTGCTGGCTCGTCGTTTGCAACAAAATTCGGCAAATCGCTCAGTAAAATTCAGCAACTGTACTAGGTGATTGTGCGAATTAATTTCTCGTACAGTTGCGGTTTTAAGAAATTGATCACTTTTCAAGAACGAACGAATCGTTTGCATCTGATATCTCATCGAGACGAAAGGAAAGTAGTCGGAAAGTCAATTGGTTCAGTATGAACCATTCGGCAGAAAGGGAATTTCGATCGGCTTTCCGAAATTCAAAGCAATTAGGTATTATCGAATTGGTAGAAACGAAAAGAGATTTAGTCTATAACTTTATATCATTATCTTCTTTGTCCTCCTGATTTTATTTGTATATATTAATCGTCTTTTAGTCTAAGCCTGTTGCGGGCAGGACGCAAGGTCTGACAACAGAATCCTGCTGATGATCTTCGAAGCTCAGGGCCAATCGATACGGTCTCTGGCGGTGTGTCGGCTGGCATTTCGATGGATCAGACGCCCATTGTCATCGTGGAGAGCCTCTCGGAGAATCTCGGTACGACAGATCCTGTGTCTTTCGTGGTACATCCAGGTTTTCGTATCTGATAGAAGTTTCCAGGTCCGAATAAGGATCAGTAGTGCACTCTCCATTGCCCGTGGCCCTATTACGCTCTCGTGCATTCCATATCTCCGTTAATTGAACAATGTCTTGGCCAGGGAGTCTCACGCCTTCCGTATTCTTGTCTCCACACTTTCCACGCTATCGCGACACTTTCATCTAGAACTCGGGGACTTGGATCTCTCCCGAGAAGACTGAGCGAGCACGAGGACTCGCCTATATCGAGAGCCTGGAGTGCTACCACTTGTCGCCGGTTCAAAGGGTGCTTTCTTCGCATAGCACTGGGCTAGCTGAGCGCGAGAGGTTAATCCTGAAACGTTGTGAATTGATAAGTAGATCGGTTAAAGAAAAAAAACTAGGCACTGCCCGAGGAAGCAGCTATCGCTTCCACGTGATCCATCGTCTGCGTTCAGCGACCGACAGAGTTGTTGCGTTAAGGTACCCTGTCGCGGAGGTTCGATCAGGGAGAGGTGCTCGAGGCGAATAGAACTCAGCAGGATTAGTAGGCATGTAGATTCTTAAAACTTATTTATTTATTTTTCTCGCTCGACGTCCGTCTGCGAAAACCCGATCCCTCAATTAAGCGGAGCGCGATTTTTATTAATTTTAAGGGGGTTCTGTTTCTCAAATAAAATTTGTATTTTAGATTACAACGAGAAGCAAATATGAAGGCGGGTGTACCATTGCGGTACATCTATACTCGTGTATTCGCGTAAACTACACGGTCGGTCTCGCGCGCGCGGTTCTAGCTGCGCTTATACCTGACGCGAGACACTACCGAGTCTCGTGATAAAACGATGCCTCAAGTGTCAAAAAGTAACAGCTTGTGATTATTGAAAATGTCATTGAAAACTTATAGTTTAGCTCATAGCGAGGAGCAAGTATGAAGGCGGTCTTTTGATTTCTGACTTGAGGTCCCCCCCTCGAGTCGCGAGTCCCATCTTTCCTTTTGTATTTGCGTCCGTCGAATCGGTGAAATGAAAAATGAAAGAAACAAGACGCGACCAACCCTCGCCTACAAGAGTATTATAAGAATCATTAATATATTATCATTCATTAGTTATCGCATATTATAGTAATAGTGATAATAATAATAGTAATATGGGATGCAGTAATAACTAGTAATGTAATCTAATTTAATGTATATTATATATTTATTAATTAAGTTTGAGAACGTGATGCTGTGCCGTTTTTTTTTTCCTATTTTCGCCAAGCCGACTTTCGGTTGAGATTGTCCGATTTCCCGTGCACCGGGTCGATCGACGTTTCCGGGTAGCACGAGAGAATTCCAATACGCCACGTCGATTTTCCCCTCGTATCGCTCGGAACGGCCTCACAAATTTCAATCGGCGGGGATTAAAAAAAAGAAACAGTCACTCGTTGTCCCTCCCCCCCCCTTTTTTCTATTTATTTGTCTCCGTCTCATCGCTCTATCGTTTCTCGAAACGCTTCGTGCAGCTTCATAGTAAAGTCCACTCGACGGAAACGTAAAAAGGGGAAATTCTCGTGCGGTCGAGCAAACGTTCGTTAAGGAAGGAACGGACCTTCCCCTCGCTCAGATACACGGGAGAGTCGCGATAATTCGTCTCTTATCAATCTCAATCCCTCCCTCGAGAAGGAAAACGATTAAAAAGAAGAAAAAAAAGACGCGTATCTCTTTGTTCCCTCCGAGTTCGCCAACTGCTTCTTCTCTCGACGCGACGGAAAACGCGTACGGATGACACTCGTTTCTTTCGCTTACGCATACACCGTGCGGCACACCGGTCCATTTTCTAGATAAGGGTAGCGAGGACGGTAAATGAGAGTACAATGTAGAATAGCATCGGGCTCCCCCCCCGCAGGGCTTTCTCTCTCGGTTTTTCTCTTGACAAGTGTATAGCAGGACGCTGTTATCCTCCTCCTCGTATTCCGCAGAAGTGACAATACAATATAACAAAACGCGGCGGTCTTTATGTCGAGTTTCAACGAAGTCGCGGAGGACTTTCGGATCCAGCGGGAGTGCCGCGGGACTCCGAGGGACCGCGCTCTCAGAGTCTTTATTTTTCGGAAAACTGTTCCCCCCCCCCCCCCGGTCTCACCCTCGCGACGAGGATCGAGTCCGCGGTCCGATCGGATGGCGATCCCGGTCGCCGAGGGCGCGACACCGGGAACACGGAATCCCCGCGGCGCTTCGCGCGCGACCACGAAGGGAAATCAAAATTCCACAAATCGACTTCCAAGCAAAATGTACACTTAGCCACGTAATGCACCCCCCGAGTCACCATTGTACGATACTTCCAACCGTCTGTAAGTACACTGAGGATCGTTGTTCTTGCTGAAAGGGAAAGAAAAGAAACTTTTTATAAGGTGGAACGTTTTTACAAGGTGGAAACTCGGAAATTATATCGGTTCGACGATGCCAAAATAGTATTAAATGATTAGGTGAGGCGTTTGTAATAATAATAAGCGACGGACGGCGAAATAACGAAACTGTCCGAAGTACAGGGTCGACGCGCAATGACGGTTGTATTGTTCGGTTGCAGGATGTGCAAGTCTGTCAAAGTAAGAGCTGAATTGTCTTCTCCCGGATGGAGTGTCCTAAATTTAAAAAGAAAAATCGGCGAGAGCCTTTCGCGTGATTCTTCGACACAACGGGTCGTTGCGTGGATCCCTGTGCAAGGAAGAAAAAGAAATCCGAAATCTTGATTAATTAGCCGAAAAGAGAGGTGGTTGGAGAGGGAAGGGGAGGCTTACGATCGGAGATAGAACGACGGCGGATTAAGAAAGAGATAAACGTTGAAGAGTGTATTTTTTCTTCCAATGCCAAAAAAATGCCATTTTGTTTTGTACGAAAACACCAGCGAGAAAATCCAGAAAAAAAAGAGAGAGAGAGAGAACGAATGTAGCGAGTGAGGAAGAACGAACGAGAGGGAGAAGTGCGAAAGGCAGTTATTAAACAGTTCGTAGCTTGCATATATGAATCAGTAAAGAAGCAGGATGAAAATAAAAGTAACAAAGCGAAGGCTAGACAGACGAAAGTCGATGTATATGTCCCGCGAGGTCGGTCTTACGCGCCTTAATCCCGTCGTTAATAATAGACAGGGAATAATCGAGGAACGGGCGGGTTTTTTTTCCCCCCCAATCACGCAGGTCGGCGCGAGAAGTAGCCACTATCCGTCAAATTCAAGGCCGCTCGCCACCGGTACCGATTAATAATAACCCACTTAAACTTTCCTCCTACATCGGCGGGGAAGAAAGCGGGAACGAGAGGAAAGAAAGGACCCCGGTGGTTCACGAAATCCGAGTCTATCAAACCCGGTTCGTCGGCGGTCGGCTCGCGGCCTGAATCAGTGTAAGTGATGGCACGCTGTAAGGACGTTAGCGTTACGTATACACCGACACCGTATATGTGTATATATATTTTTGGATAAAAACATGAAGAAATTTTTAATCGAAATTCGGGCGAGGACGCGCGAGAACGTGGTTATCTCTCGGCGGATTCGCAGCTTCTTCGCGAGATTGGCGAGACACGTTCTTCCCCGAGAGCGAGAGTGAGAATGTGAGTGAGAATGAGAGAGAATGAAAGAGAGAGAGAGAGAGAGTAAAAGATAGTCGAGAGAGCGTTCGCGCACGTCGCTCCCCCAACTGTATTTACTAATATTTATTTACTAAAAAAATTTAATATATTGAAAATTAAAGAGGGATAAGTTATATGTAAGTTTTTTAATAGCTATAGTAAGGGTGTACCGTTTTTGTCCGCGTCAGTCGCGGCACAAGTTTCTCGAAACGAGCGTACACTTCGAAGACAGTCACAGCAAAGCAAAAGCAAGACTCGTGTCGAGATAAACAAAGAAGGGATAAAAATTTTGATCAGGATGCTTGGGTGTGTGTCCACTTAAGAATGACGTATGACTAGCCATTTCGTTGTGAGTATGATTATGTATAAGTAATAAAATAAATAACTGATTTTAGCTATAGATAACTATTATCACCGTAAGAATATATTTAGACAAAGATATGTGGTAAGACCAGATGTAATTGTCTTTTGTGAATATACATAAGAGAGAAATGAAAAATACAAAAAACTTTTATGAATACAACACCTCTCATGTTTATTCGCGCAATTAATATTCCTCGTAATGAACTGCAGTCGATCGCGCGCGGCCGCATGTAAAGTACGCCGTAAACGTTTTAACTGTTTTAGTCTTCTATATTTTTTGGGCGATAAACTCAATGTTTCTTCGAGTCGACGAATAACAGAGGCGACTGCTCTGGTTGCGGGACATCGGGTTTCTCAGATTCTTTTCTCAGTTCAAAAATTATATTCCTGATGGCTGGCATCCAAGTGCGACAAACGGTTGCATGCTGCGTCATAAGAATAACGTGGAGCTTGTCGGCTTCCTTGACATCTTTCCTTAGCAGCGCTGAAAATTACGTGCGCACAGCTGTTGAAAAATATGTGCAACTAATGTACTTGTCATGATAACATTAACACGCGCAAAGATCTTATTGTTACCCTTCGATATATCCCAGATGTTTCTCTGTACTGTATGGTTCAGTTTATTTTCGAGCCAACTGGACTTCATAGTGTCTAATCGCTTTCGTATTTCCTTCACTTTGTTCTCTTCCACCTTTTGCTCCGTCAGCACAGATTCTAAATTGGCCAAGAGCTCTGTCAAAGCTTGATCCCTGTCAAAATTGTCGTCAGACTCCGGTATCACTGCCGTGCAGTCTTTGTCGGTAGGAGCGAGGAGAGGTTTATGGGGAGCCGAGGTTATCGCAGGCACCACAGCGGACTGTAAAATGGGAGGCATGCTCGGCGAAGGTGGCGGAGCGGCATTCTTCCCCGGAGGGGACGTTTGCGCGGACAACGGAAACGCCACTCGCTTGTTCAGGAGCCTCCTGGTGGACGTCCCGGACGAATTGTGCGACGAGGACAACGCCCACTCCGGTGGATCGTTCCATCCGGGATTGTGAGTGGCCGGTAACGATATCTGGCTGGAAACCACGTCGCTCGGCGTGGACTCGGCAGAAATCTGCTCCATTTTCCACGCTTGTAGGTTAGGCTAGGTTAGGTTCGACGCCTAAACGACAGAGAACGCAAAGTCAACGGTGTCGCGCGTGAATCAGAGCCTCGCGCGCGATACGTACGTGCGAGGGAACATCGTTACAGATAAATTCCTCGGTGCCGGTGGTTTCAGGACTCCTTGTTCATCCGCCGAGCCGTCAGCGAGCATCAAGATTCATTCTCCGCTGGACCCCAGCGGCGACTGCATGCCGAGTAGGACCTTCGCAGCGCGCGACGATCCTATTCTAAGCGACTCGATAGATCGTGCACTAGTGTTAATGAATGAAACACGCGTCTGCAGCTCTTCGACGCTTGTTTGTGTTTCATCGCGCGCGTTATCACACGGCGAAACACCCCGCCCCGCCGTCCACGTGTCTCCAGCTGTCGCTGCTCCGCGACGCGTCGTAAAGGCCTTCACACATAAAATTCCGTAAGGACGTAAAACGTAAGCGTAAGAAAATCAACAGGTTGGATTTGCTACTGCTTGCGTCATTGCCTTACGTTCTCGGCTGTGATTGGTCGATTTTCTTATGCTTACGTTTTACGTCCTTACGGAATTTTATGTGTGAAGGCCTTTACGCGGACGGGACGTCACGAAACGTCACGTTCCGCGGACGCGGTCGCGTTCGAGCGAGCGAATAAGTTTGCATTAAGGCGGCTCCTGCACGAAGGACTCGAAGGAGCGGTTAGCATTGGGTGCTTCGGTGGGGACTTTGCTTTTGCGAGCGATCGGCCATAACCTCTATCCTATTGAACACCAAGTAATATCAATATTATAATTTCTTACTTACCAATGTAAATGCAGTGTAACGTACGGGCGTTACTTGGCGTTTCTTGGAATGTCAAGAAAATACTTTAACACTTTTGTCTTTATTTTATTTCATCGGCGACCGGGACAATAACATTTTACAAACACAGAGAAAACTACAATGGAAACGTTTGACGTTGTATCTAAACGCAATTTGAACACTTGTAGCCGCGAACGTGTCATTAAGCAACTCCGTGTTTAAATTGATATCTCACAGACAATTCGATAAATATTTTAAAACTCAAATAAAACATTGACTCAACGTTTAAACGAACTTCTTACAAACATATTATTTTCGCCAGGGCGATAGACCGAATTTACACCTGCACATACTTAAATTTCAATTTTTTCTACTTTTGTTCGGTTTATGCAGGAGCCACCTTAATTGCACTTAATTGTAATATTTTTAATAATTGTATTTGATTCGGCGAATCAACCACAGGTATTACTCGACAATATTTCGCGACCGTTCGTCAAATTAATTTGAAAAACAATTTGAAAATCAGCAATAAATAAATTCTTTCTTCTTGTCGCCAGCGTTATTCAAAAACACAATAAATAAAAAGTTTGATGTAGTTTCAACCAAACTGGCAATATATTTGATTAATCAGTAACTGATTAATCAAATATATTGCCAGTTTGGTTGAAACTACATCAAACTTTTTTATTTATTGTGAATTTGAAAATCGTTCTTGACTCTCGACCGGGGGAGGGGGGGGATTAGAATTTATGCTACTCATCAAATGCACATTTATTGTATTGTAATCTAATATTGTATAATTACACAGGTTTATACGGTTTTGGACCCGAGCAGCCAAAAGGTGTTTTTAAGGTAATTCTCGGCGCTGATCACAAATCCGCAGTCCGTTTTTTGCCATCAGGTCAGGTTTTCGAGATAAATGATTGAGCCATTTTCATCAATTTTCAACCATAAATTGTTCAACCATAAAAACTTGACAAAATACAAAAAATTAGAAATGGAGTGCAGTGGAACTGAGCCGTTTGTATTGTTTTGGGTCCGTTTGACGTGTTAGAGACCAACAATAATCGCTAAGCATCCCTTCATCCCAAAAACCTTTGTAGTTTCTCTCAATGTTACAAACATGTGAAATCTCAAAAATCTGACCTGATGGCGGGAAACGGGCGGCGGATTTGAATTCGGCGCGCAAAAATACGTGAAAAAACACTCTTGTCTTCTCGGGTCCAAAAGTTGACCGATATTTGTAAACCTGTGTTATTATCGTGCAATATTTACATTTAGTCCACGATCAATATTGGCTTTACGTTGGACAGTATCGACCAGTGCACTTCTAACCAACGTTGGGCCAATGTTTAGTCAATGTTTAGCCAATGCTGTTGTCTGTTCTATAAACATTCTCAAAAGTTTTAAAAGAATTTGCTGCTACGTCATCGATTCGGAATTTTTTCGAGATACGAAAGGAATTCTTTGTGCTCGAAGCTTAAAAAGTATATACTTCTGTGGAATTCTTTTTGAATTGACGGAAAATAATTCTCGTGAGTTCATTTTGAATAAGTTGTGCTAACTTTAATGAATAATTGAAATTGGTAAATCCCATAACGATCACCTGTACTATTTGAAAGTACAATTAGGTGATTAGGTTTTTTTTTCTGGAAATGTGCACGATCAATGCTAAAAATACCGAAAGATGCAACGGCGATTACATTATTGTTCTTTTCTCTTCCTTTTTCTCGTCCTTCTCTTTAAAAGTGGGAACTTCTACGTCTCCACCGATATGTAATGTTTGCAGTTAAGGTTAACGTGTCCGATCAACATTCTCGATAAGATTGACTTGCAAAACTCACGGCCGCTGAGTCCTTCGGGTCTTTCATTTTCCCTTGAAAACTAAGAAAGAAGTAAGGCCCATATTCGATTGCTCAACGTAGCAGTTCTCGATCGTTCTTGCTCGACGACTCGCGTCTGCTCGAAAACGTATAAAGGCCGCTCGAATCGGTCGCATAAATAAAAATGCCGGGCGCGGAAGGGAGCATAGAATCAACGAGATCGTTTGAGGTCGCCATTAATTATTCATGATGCGTACAATAGATTCGAAGTCGGGGGCTTCGAGAAAAGGAAAGAGACATCGTTATTGTGTACTGTTGTATTTTACTCGCAAATTTCTGCGTTATTTAATATTATTCGTTTAATATTTTTGCATTTTTATTCGACTAGGAAATTTGAAAATTAAACAGTTCGAGGAATTCTGTCTGCTTAGAATTGTTCTTACTATATCGTGACCAATTGACTGTACGATATAAAGGCCAGACCCTCATCAGGTATCTGTTCGCGAAACCTGCTCCGCAACCGCGCCTCGCTAAACTTCGCGCAGGTAGAGAGCGTCTGCACCGGACGGCTTGATTGTCGATCTCGTGTGTCCGTGGGGAATAAACGCTTGGACTCGTGTCGAGAATACCTCATTTGGAATCGCCGAGCATGGTGAGTTTCCAATCCGAAGTCGTCGGTCACGGTACAGACGTAACCGTTCACGACCGCTCATTACATCGCGAGTGAGCACGCCGTGCATCAGGCACGCGATGAGGGTCGACGAGCGAAGTGTCGCGGAAATCACGGCTGCTGTGGTAAGTGAGTGCGTGCCCCGCTCGAAGATCAAGACAGATATTTTGGTTCGTCGGCCCGCGACGATACTTTCGCGGTCCCGAAAACCTGATAACTTTCGCCCACAAAGTCACTACATCAGCATTTTTATTAACGGACTTGGGTTTTATCCAAACAAACTTGCACGGGTCCATAAATGTGTGCATTTGTGGCCCAATCAGATTCCTTATGTATATGCGTTTGTACGCTATGCAAGTTTGTCTGGATAGACCCGTAGAACGCGAGCCGACGAAGCGGACTCTTACTTCGGTGTTCACCAACGTCATTTAGAGTAACTTTGCTCTTACAATTTATAGTTTCGATCCTTTGTCCCTCTTTAACGGTTTCCTGAGAAAGAGACAGAAAATGAATTAAAATAAGATCGAAGGTAAACGACTTTGTTATCGTATGTGTGAAAACCGGGATACTATTAGAATTCGGTTTCCGGTGTCACGTTCGGAGTACCGGTCTCGGCGCGTGATTAATATACCGAAATAAAATGATGTGCCTTTTATAAAACGGAATTATTTATATTACGCAATTCGCATAAACAGCTGTTTCTTAAAGGATATTTCGAAAACTCATCGTCGAGACATGATTTTGCAATGGGTATTGACGTCAATAGTTTCCAGTTACAATGACGGGTATAATTTTAATAATAATAATAATAATAATAATTTTCCCGGGTGCGTATTTGAAGCTTATCGAGGTTTACGAGGTTCGTAAAGCTTTAATGGAAAGGAGAATGTGTAAAAAAATTTTTGCCCCCAACTGCCAGGGCAAACTTATCATGTTTTTTAAATATTTTTTAAGCTGCAGAATCACGTGGTGCAGTCAGTTTTCGATAAGCATAAAAGGCCCGTGTGTACAAATGTGAAAGAAGTGAATGAGTAAATGGCAGGAATCCTAAAGAATTCCCCACGGTCACGAGTCAAGAACGACTTTATGGCCGGTATTCATAGTCCGTTCTTATATTTAAGATCATCTTAAGTATACTCTTAATATGTTTTTAACCAATCACAGAGCCGTATTAGCTTCTTAAGACAACACTTGAGATGATTTTGAAATAAGAATCGACTATGAATACCGGCCTATAATTCATTTGACGACAGCTACTGCGAAACCATAAAATCTAAAACACTGAGGCTGGATCTACATTGGATGTCGTAAGTCGTGTCGGAAGAAATTGACCAATCACAGTTCATTATTCTTCGACCGTAAGGAGAATGATGAACTGTGATTGGTCAATTTCTTCCGACACGACTTACGACATCCAATGTAGACCCAGCCTAAGAAATGCAAATAGGAAACGCTACAAATTCTTATGCAAATACAAAACCGTCGAATGGCATGATAATTGTCTTGATTACTGCTTCTAATATAAGATGGAATATATTTATTTATTAAAATATTATTTATTTAACCTTTAATTTTGATTAATAAATTTAGGTTTTATCCAAACAAACTTGCACAGGTGCATAAATATATGCATAAAAAAATTGATTCAATATTACGTAGCCGACTCTAGTAAAAAACGAATTGGCTTAATTATAGCCTGGTTATAATCGGCGTAAAAAAACTAACACTGTAAGTCGTTGTATTTGCTTCGTACAAAACGTGAACTTTACTTTATGCAAAAGACGCTTCGACGAGGCGACGCGTGACGAGCGATAAATAAGTTTTATCTCCCCACGAGGCTACGAGGAAGTTCCTCGGAAACCAGGAAGCGTCATAGATTTTCAATTCTCTCTGAAATCGAAAGCTCGTTCTGCGGCGTTGGTAACTGTTACAGTCGTAGTAACCACGTGTAGTAGGACAGTATGTGAAACCGTATACATGTAACTCGCACTCTCGACGAGGAAGTGAAATGACGCGCGTAAAAAGACTGGCGGATACCGATTTTCCGCTTTCCATATCGTTAGACGTGAATGGCAGAGCATACGGACACGGGCTCGTTCCTCGCGGATCAATTACGAAGAAAAAAAGGCAATAATGTTATATAATTCCTAATGAGATCTAGCCTCCTTAAGAAGTCGCAACGATTAATCATAGATCTCAGACACTACTTAACAACAATTAGCTCGAATAGAATTCATACACCCAGTCAGCAAAACGTTAGCAGTTTGGCATCAGATTCTATCAGAAACCCACACCGAAACCACAGCCATTTGCAGGGTTGGGAAAGTTACTTCATAAAAGTATCTAGTTACAGTTTCTTCGCAAAAAATGTAACTAGTTACAGTTACTTAAAACGTAACGAATCGTTACTTTGCAATCATTTTCTTGCAAGGAAAATAAAAATGTCAAATCTGCATTTGAATTGTAAAGCGTCGATAAAGGCGTTTATACGTAAATGCAAAGTCTGATGCAATCTGTGAAGGTTTAAAAGATATATAAAATAATATTAATGTAACTATTAAATTATGATAGTTACTAGTTAGCGAAAAAATGTAACTGAGTTAAGTCACAGTTACAGATGGAGAGAAAGTAACGAAGTTAAGTTAGTTATAAAAAAAAAGTATCTGTAACTTCGTTACAAGTAACGAGTCACTTCCAAACCCTGGCCATTTGTGTCCGCATTTGGCTTTTGGTTTGGCGACAGAGTCTATAAAACATACGCTGTCACCAGATTGTCGGCAGAAAACCGAACAGGTCCAGTTATGTAAGCAGTTTTCGTTGTATTTCTGTCGACATGCTGGTAACATCATCGAATATATTAGTTCCGATATGCAATCTGCAGTCTTTCTGCTTTTACAATTTGTATTGGGTATTTGACCCCGACAGGACAATGTCTCAAATATTGTGTGTAATAATTGCACCAGCCAAAAGGAGGAAATTTCATCAATGAGTGCATTAAGGCGATTCGACACAACGCAGTGGTTTTGCTGACATAATATTTAAAAATAAATACATTGCGCAAATATTTATCAATATCTGATGAAAGGTCTCTATTTCTGCACATGTTGTTCGAAACAAGTACGAATAATTCTTATAGCATTCCAAGTTTCATCCAGATTTCGTCACATAATTCACATCGATTCCCATTCAGGTTGAAAAGACTTTTGTCTTGACAGCTACATTTGTTTACGTCTATATGAGGTATTTATAAATTTTTTTCCAGGCTGACGTGATACTGGACATCCCGGCGGATGCTGCGGTAGAGTCCGATGTGTGTCGCATCGATGTGCAAACGGCTGTTCTAGTCGAATCATGTAAGTAAATCCTTCAAATTTCAGTCAAAAATTTTAATAACTTAGAGAAGAAGAAGCTTGTTAAATTGCGAAGATAACATCTCTAGTAACACAATATGTTGGCGCAATATTAGAAAATAATATAAATCTAGTATAATTTCTATTGAAAATTCGTTCCTAGTACGTTCCTAGTTAAAAATTAATACTGCAGTCTGATGTAACTGAGTTATTAAGTATAGCACATGAACACCGTAGACGCAAGTCGTACGTGCTTTCGATGAGAAAATACACAAGGTGTATCGATTCGGAAGCAGCTGTTTCGTATTATTCGACCTTTCCAAATTTCACGTGCGACGCTGTCGCAGCTCTCAGTTAACTTTGGCACTGCTAACAATCGAGTTCTTTCTCGATCGAGTTCTTCTCTAGCCGCGGGCTGACTCAACGTATAGAAATTGTCTTTGCCGTGTCCTCTAACTGTGTAACGATGCTCTAAAAATAGATGAGGGCCAACGATAAGTCGTTGAGGAACAACATGATAATAGAAACTTCCGCGGCAAGTGGCGGTAATATAATTGCAAGTCTATGTTTTATTACTCGGTGCTAACAAGAAGTCTCATACATTATTGTCATCCGACAGCGATTGCTGAGTAATTTACGACATCGACAACACGGCCGGCTTGGTACCTTAGGGTGCAAACTCGCGGAGCGGAACGATATACGCAGAAAATCACGGAACGAGAGCCTTGACCAATTACGAAAACAGCGGAAGGCATGTGATTGGTCAAGGCTCTAGTTCCGCGACTTTCCGCGTACACCGTTCGACGGGTTTGCACCCTTAAGACACGTTTGCGCCGGCCTAGAAACCAAAGGGGCCGAAACAATTAGCGACTATTGCGAGATCGGTACCGCCTGTCGCAGACTCCACTCGGCAGACGATACCTCGACGTGAATTTAGAGCAACGGGTTCGAAGTCACTTCAAGGTTTACCGCGTCAGGCTTAAAGGCTGTTTCGATCAAGGAGATACTGCTTTTTTTTTAATTCCGTGCTATCCCCACCGTTAAATCGCCTTTCGCATTGTCGCGAACCCGCCACAGACGTTGAAGATCCAGTCTCGAATCCGACCACCTCGAGGGAGCACTCCCGATTTTGAGCGCGGAACGACAGGGAGAACCGGTAACGCATGCGCGCGCGCGCACGCATGCACGTCGTCTCGCAAATTTATTATTACTTGAGATCTGCTTTTTCTCACGGTCGGGGTGAGTTGCTCGGTTTCGTTGAGAATTAATGCGCGTTCATAGTCGAGGAAGTACTTAATCGGAGAGCTGTCTGTAATTCTGTACCGAATGTCGGGCGATTCTATGGATAAGTTCACAGTGGACTGTGTAAAGATACTCGTGCAACCAACGCAGAACTCGCATTGCAATGGTACGTTCTTCTCTTCGCGGTCCTCCGGAGCGATCTCGCGATGGAGGCATATCGATGCCTAAATGCACAAATTTGCCAGCGAAAAATCGAGGGGCGCCCGAAAGACGTGTCTACCAATAAGTATTGGCGCCACGCGACTTGGTTTATTCACTAATAACTTAACAATGAACTTTTTCCGTAATACTGCGTAATAAAGCGTAATAATAGTGTTTATTAATCCTTGCCTCGCGGCTTCCGGTTACCTGATTACAGTACTTATTGGCTAATTTCTACGTGATACGCAACGTACGTGCACATTTCGTCTCTACATGTCATAGTGTTGTCTAACTCAATCCTGTAATAAAGCGTAATAATTATACGTGGGATTGCACATATTGGCGCGTGCTTCGTACCAAAAAATGCGCGCGTCATCACTGCTGGCCGTTCGGTAATTATGTAACAACAATAACAGAAAATTTTTAGATACTCGAGAACTTTTTTTATCCCGAAACCTATTAGCATGTTTGACAAATTTGTCGATACGACAAATGTAATTTTAGCCTTGCGACGCTGACGCTGTATTTTCACTCGATAATTAGCATCTACCGCGAACCCGCATTTTCTATGTTTTTCTAAGTGAAGCACTCGACAATAATGTCTTCGTTAAAGGCCCCTCAAAGTCTTCTTTGGACGATGAGTCAAAGACAAATAACATACCGCGGTTAGTAACATCATCGCTATATTTTACATTCTTAAACGAAACATTCGCGCGAACAAACCTGTCCTCGTTGATAGCCCCATAAAGGTGTTGTTTGTCTTCGACGCGTCTTGCAGAGACTCTCTGGAAGACGAGTCGAAGACAAATTGCATGTAAGGCTGATGGCAGAGAACAATCCGTAAACGCTTAAGATTGTCTCAGTCGTAAACGTAGGGCAAGGCAGAGAGAAACGTAAGTCGTATACAATGGCCTTTCACGACTATACAATAGCCTTTGTCGCGAGATAAGCGCACTCTCCTAAATGTGTTACGCGCGGGAAGCAAAGAAGCGAGCGAGGACTTCCGGGAGAAAGTACAAATGCGTAACACCCATGGGGAGTTAAAGAAAAAGCGAAAACGATCGTTTCCCGAATCGTTCCACCCCGCGAATCGGCTCGCCGATTTTCACCCTTCACTTTCGCGCGCTCTCGATTTCCTAAGCGGCGCGCGCAGAAGCCTACAAGTGGCGCTCTCTAGCGGTAAACCGCCGTACGACCGAACGACACCGTCGTTTATTTATCGATGATGGTTACGGTCAAGCTGCCGCTATAAGTGCTTCGAAGCGTTTCTCCTCTCTTTCTATCTTTGCTGTAAGAAAAGAGAAGAAGAATACTTCGTAACATTCGAAGCAACAGCTTGACCGCAGCCGATGTGATACCATCGATATATAAGTACTGGAACACTTAAGGCTGAGTTATGATGGCCGTAACTGTTAACTTATGCCAGAACCGGTAAAGTTCGATACTGGGATTTCAATGCTTTCGTTCATAATGGGTTTCTGAACGAAAGCATTGAAATCCCAGTATCGAACTTTACCGGTTCTGGCATAAGTTAACAGTTACGGCCATCATAACTCAGCCTTTAAGCCTATCACACAATACCAGGCAACAGGCAATAGGAATAGGGAATAGAAGTTTTGACGCGTTGGATTCGTCAGAAATTTTCGTTCAACCAATCCAACGCGTCAGAAATTCTATTCCCTGTTCCTGTTGCCTGGCATTGTGTGATAGGCTTTACATACAAGTCTAGAAACTTGGGCTTTTGGCGATGTGCCAAAATTTAAGCCATTTTTAGTGCACAATCTTGTCATGCGTGTCGCTGTTATCGCAGAGTGCTGTAAAAGTGGAAACATATTATATATAACCATTAAGTTAGTTTATTGAAACGACCTACTCTGGCCAACGTTTTTATTTTAAAAAACTAACGACGCTTCGGTCCGGGATTTGGACCCGTCTCATTTTTTCCTTCTTGTCTTGTCTTCAAGCCGCCCGCAAGACGGCGCGGTCTATGAGCGTAAGTCTATGGTGTGGGCACGGACCTCTCACTCTACTATGTTTACATTGGTTGAATTTCATGGAAGAGAAGGGGAACGCTCTACCGTACTCGGAGCCGTTACTACCCACACATCGTCTTGTCTCTTTCTTACGTCTGCGAGCACGATTTTGATTTGATGCTCCGTCCAGTATATATGTCGATGTGTGACACCATGTACGCCCGCCCGCCCGGTTGGCTCTTTCCGGGATCACCCTCTATCCTCCGAACATTGTTGAGCGTATTATTTTTCCCCACCGCGCCGCGCTCTCTCACTCTTCTCCGTCCGTCCGGCGCGCCGTCTTTCCCCCTTTTCCCCGCCCCTCCCTCGCCGCGCTTTTCCGGAGTACGGGAGAGATAACCAAAGACACGTGTACACTTCGATCTCTCGCGCTGCTGACATTGCGTTTTACGGCTTAGTATGTTGCGCACCGAACCCGAACGTACATCCACGCACCAGGAGTAACCGCCCCTCCCCTCCCCGCTTTCGACTTTGAGACTGTCCAGTCCGCCAACGCCTGTCGAAGGATCTAGGAGTGTCTGCGATCATGGGTAAGCCCGATCGCTTCTGCGAGTGACGTTCCGGCGCGTAGTGTTTCCCGGGCTCGTTCTCGTCCTCCGTTCGGAAGGTCGACCACGGCGCCTACTCTCGAGTCGACCTTTCCGCGCGATCGCCTCTCGAAGGTCCCGACGGCATACCAACAGAAACGCTGAGATCATGCCGCATTCCGCGCCCTTGACGTCTCCCAAATTCGCCGCCTCCCCCCACCCTCTCTCCTCCTTATTCAAATCTACATTCCGTATCGTCACGTTCTCCCAGTGAGAAAGTAATTCGTCGATCGAAGTCGAATCGGCATGGCCTTAGGGTCAAAGCACAAAGCAACGCCAATAGCTTACGACAAAGGTACAAGCGTAAACGTAGATAGCGCGCGAGTTTTGGGCACAAGTGTTAACGTCATACGCAACTGGAGGCAAGTACGACGTACGCCAAAGCTTGCGCGCTAATCTATATGTTTACGCTCGCGTCTTTGTCGCATCTTAAAGGCCATTCTACAATTGCGTAAACGTGGTTGTTAGCGGTTTACAGTGTTGTAAAACACAGTTTTACTATTACTACTACTACAACTACGTTTACGTTGTAGGGTTGTAGGAGTATAAGTAGCAGTAAAGGCTGGTCTACAATACATGGAGTAAGCTGGAGTAAGGAGTAGGAGTAAGGAAATAAATCCATTTTATTTCTTACTCCTACTTCAGCTTACTCCCGGTGAATCAAAATGCCATCAATCAGTGTTACAATTATTTTAAAAATCATGCCCGTATTTCAGCTTCCTTACACCAAAAGCTAGAAGTTAGGGCTCTCCCTTACTCCTTACTCCACGCATTG
>NW_011967246.1:2764889-2773053 GCF_000949405.1 Vollenhovia emeryi
CTTAGGCTTACTCTCGGTGAATCAAAATGCCATGATTGATGGCATTTTGATTCACCGGGAGTAAGCCTAAGAGCTGAAGTAGGAGTAAGAAATAAAATGGATTTATTTCCTTACTCCTACTCCTTACTCCAGCTTACTCCATGTATTGTAGACCAGCCTTTAGTGTTTTGTATATCAAAGTAAGATACAATAGAGTGAGATACGTTATAATTGAAGTGAATGATTGGTTAATTTTATGTCCTACGTCGTTGTAAGTCGTGAAAGATAAAGTTCAGCCATCTTTTACAACAGGCTTTACACTCGGAAATGCTAATTTATAACTGTTTTACAACACTGTGTAACCACTGACAACCGCGTTTACGCAATTGTAGAATGGCCTTTAAATTAGCATTTCCGATTGTAGAGCCTGTTGTAAAATATGGCTGAACTTCATCTTTCACGACTACAGCGATGTAGGACGTAAAAGCTAAAAGCTATTCTACAATGGCATAAACGTAGTTGTGGGGTTGTAGGAGTAGAAGTAGTAGTAAGTGTTGTACAACAAAGTAATATACAATAGAGTGAGATACGTCGTAATTGAAGGGAATGATTGGTTAGCTTTTACGTCCTACGTCGTTGTAGTCGTGAAAGATAAGGTTCAGCCATCTTTTGAGGCCATTCTACAATGGCGTAAACGTAGTTGTAGGGTTGTAGGAGTAGAAGTAGTAGTAAATGTTGTGTACAACAAAGTAATATACAATAGAGTAAGATATTGTAATCGTAATTGAAGTAAATGATAACGAATCAGAGTACAGCCCAGTGAGAAATGGATTCGTCGATCGATGTCGAAACGATGTCGAATCGACGTCAATTTGACGGTATCGATTCGACATCGTTTTGACATCAATCGACGAATCATTTATCACTGGGAGTTTAGCGTTTGATAAGAGCGGTATAGACACGTGACAGAATTCTGATTGGTTAGCCATTACGTTCTATATCGTTGTAGTCGTGAAAGATGAAGTTCAGCCATCTTTTACAACAGGCTTTAAGGCTGGTCTACAATACATGGAGTAAGTTGGAGTAAGGAGTAGGAGTAAGGAAATAAATCCATTTTATTTCTTACTCCTACTCCTTACTCTAACTTACTCCATGTATTGTAGACCAGCCTTTACACTCGGAAATGTTAGTTTAAAACTGTGTTTTACAACACTGTACAACCGCTAACAACCACGTTTACGCAATTGCAGAATGGCCTTTACAACAGGCTTTATGATCGGAAACGCTGGTTTAAAACTGTGTTTTACAACACTGTACAACCGATAACAACCACGTTTACGCAATTGTAGAATGGCCTTAAGGCGTGAGATTTAAGAAAGCAATTCGTATCACAATCGATTGTGATAAGAATAATCGACGCGCGATTGGACATTTTCGTAAATCTCACGTCTCAGGCCCGGTCTAGAGACCCTGTAATCCGAGACTGGCCATAAGGGTTCGTCAAATTCCCGCGAGTGAGAGAGAAACATAGGCTATCTCAGACGAGCTTTTATGGCCAGTCTCTGATTACAGGGTCTCTAGCCCGCTCTACAATGGCTGCATTCAGCAGAAAAAGCTGCTTTGCAACTGTTATAAAATTCATGAACCTGATCGGTGTATTCTCTTAATCTTTGGTGAATTGAAGAGCATACGCCAATCAGGTTCACGAATTTTTACAACAGTTGCAAAGTAGCTTTTTCTGCTGAGCGCAGCCAACGAGTTGTTGTTCGTCTGTCAGAATTATATGGCAGTTCTTTATCTCCCAGAGAGCAAAAGGATCAACATATATATGATTCCGACTCCTGATTAACGACTCATTGTAGACCAGGTCTCAAAGATCTCTGATTGTAGACGCCGCATCAGGCAGAGAAAAACTCAAGTCGTACACAATGGACTCACGACTTGGGGCCTGAGCAGTTAATGGCTGTCTCGTATTCTTGAGTCACAAGACGGTTATTGTGCGTTACTTTAAAACAAAGATTTAAAACATAAAACACCCAAGTTTTTCTCTGCCTTATCTTACGTCTACGACTAGTTGTACGGCAGTCTTAAGCGTTTACGGTGCGTTCCCTGCCATCAGCCTTACAGAACATTTATCACAGACTGTACCTTCCTAATCGAGATGCCATGACACTGTGCTAAAAATTACGTGACTCTTAAGCGCAACATTATATTGCTCTCGAGCGACTTCAACTCCGTTTAATGCAATTATCATTGCGACGATAAGCCGGCGATAAATCGGCATCGTACAGGAAATAATTTAAAGCGGTGATAAAGAATAAAATTTGTTCTATCTACGCCGCGCGTGCCCACAAAATTTTCAGCTCACTTTGCGCGATCAACGTTTTCTCAAAAATAGAACGTTTTTATTCCTTTCTAGCTTTGAGAGCTGGAAAAGGTAAGAAGAAACAAAGCGAGATAAAATTAAGCAAACCGACATTGAAATTAGTCTGCGTCGATAGAAATAGCCGTTTATGTATATAAGACGGACAGTCGTCGTGTCGAATCAAAACACGTTTGCTTTTCGAGGTCAAGAAGTCTGCGCGTGACTATCGTTGGACTGTTTTTATCATATCTTTGCTTCATGCCCTCTGGTAGTAAAATATCAGCGTCCTAAAAAAACAAGAAAAAATGAAATGATCATGCGTTACATCGGGACGGTAATTTGCACTACGATTGTATCGCTGTTACCCCCTCGCACAGCTGATCGTATCGAAGATCATTCCCATAGCCACAGTAAATATAGACTGAGCGTCCCGTTAAGGTAGTTGTTTCGCGACAGTAATGCTCAAAAGTTTATTACAGACCCGGAGCCAGCACTCAGTTATTACAACGATATATCTCGATGCGATGTTGTTCTAAAGAATATTAAAGAAAAAAAACACGATTAGTACAATCCGCCTCGAAATCCGCCTCGTCCTCCTCGCGAATTCTTTTTTTTTTTTCTTATCCGCGACGCCACCGTCTATCGAAGGCACGAATTTGACGGATATATTTATCGACTTTAGAGCCGCGGGAAAAAATTTCCTCACATCTTGATATTTACGCCGCTCCGTGCTTTATGGCCGAAGTGTTTAATATTCATGGGTATGATATACATATTGGCATTAAAATATTCAAAACGGGATTTCGCTTTTTACTCCGGTGGAAACTGCGTCAGAGTTTCGATATTAATAAATGTTTCCCAATTTTAATCGGTTTCCCTTTCCCTCCTTCTCCCGGCGGGACGCGTCTAACGATTTATACGAAGTCAGCTCAGGCCCGACGCTCGAGGCAGGGAAAAGTTTACAAATGAGATTTTTATGATTATTTCTATAAGTTGGCCACATGTGGAGCACGCGGCTCGTATGCTTCTTATGTACGTAAAGGCAGAACCGCGAAAGTCGACTCGTACAACTTATTGTAATTCACGTCCATCTTTTTAGTATTTAAATTAATGATAAAGTATTTTTAACGTTAGACGTCCCGTGGTGACAAGCGGCCGAAATCAAAGTGCGTCGGATATTCATGTCGAACATTATCTTTTGTTTCAGCGCAAATAAATGATAAACCAGCGCCTGTAAACTATGCTGAGGTAGGTAAACAATTTAATTTGTTTAAGAGAATTACCGTTTTCGTATTGCTGTTATTATATTTCGCAACTGAAATTACGCTAATTAAACCAATCGGAGTGTCTTCTTCCTCATGTTGGTAGAAGGAAAATGTGGGGTGAAGCGGGCTAATGAATTGACTACATAAAAATAATTACAGGTGGTTCAACAGTCGCGAGATACTTTTAATAGCGGAAAAACAAGGCCGTTGGAATGGAGAATCAAGCAATTAAAACAGCTTATCCGTATGCTAACGGAGACCTCCTCGGAAATGGTGGAAGCATTGGCTACGGATTTACACAGAGTACGATTACATATTAATAAAAACAGTTGCCTCATTATATGCGTACATCATGTATCAATCTAGTCGTGTTACTATTTCTAATAAAACCTTCTCAATCGATTATTTTACAGAGTAAGTTCGAAACATTTGCGCTGGAAATCGATTATACGATTCAAGAAGTTAAATACATGCTCATGCATATTAAAGAATGGTCAGCAACGGAAAAGGTAACAGTCTGAATGCAATCTTTCACTACGTAAGATATACGTAGACCTCTTCCCCCCCCCCCCCCCGTCCATCGGACAACTTTAGAATAGTCTAGAGCGTAAATAATTTGACATTACGATATTTCGCAGCCGTCCAAGCCGCTGGCTAACTTTTTCGATAAGGTGGAGGTGCGGAAAGATCCTTATGGAGTTGTATTAGTCATGGGTGCGTGGAATTATCCTGTTCAATTGAACGTACTACCTATGATGGGCGCGATCGCAGCTGGAAATTGCGTGGTTCTGAAACCTTCCGAGATCGCAGCGGCTACAGCGAAATATTTATACGAGACCATTCCAAAATATTTAGACACGGTACGCGAGGACACTATTTGCCTTAAAAATTTCTTCCATTTGAATTTTAAATCCTTAGATTTCTTTACAAATTGCTATTAATAGAAAATCACGAAGGTCCTCATTTCATTTCTCGAGATTTCTCTCACTGCAACAATTCGTCCTTCTATTTGTGAATTTAAAAATATCCTTCGTCCTCAGAGGATAATGTGGTTATTCTTCAGTTTAGCTACACCAGCACAGAAATCATTTAAATTATGCTTATTCGACGCGTTTTTACACGAAAGACCTATATTGAATCAAATGGCTTGTATTGAACACTGTTGTAAAGTGCTTGTTGCATAATGATGACTCATAAGAACTGCGCTGAAGAGTGAAGAGGCAGTTTTGTTTTTTCTCTTCTCTCCGTGTAATCACGTGTCTTAGTTCGAAAGACAAGATATGTATTTCAGCAATACATTCGTATTATTGATAAAATAGAATTGATTCTACTTATCGAACGTCTACATCTTGCCTACTAAAAGCAGACTAATAATTTAATTGTGTTTCTTATAAACAGGACAGTTGCCGTGTAGTAATGGGAGGAATTTCAGAAACGACAGAGCTACTCAAGCAGCGTTTTGATTATATTTTTTATACTGGGTCGTCCACGATTGGAAAAATCGTGCGAAGAGCTGCTAATGAGTTTCTCACGCCTGTCACATTAGAATTGGGTGGAAAGAGGTAAACAATGTTTTTAAAAACTTATTAAAAAAGATATGTGCAAAAAATTTTAATTACACGTCCCTGAAAAACTTCTTTTGCATAAAATTGCACTGAATAACAATTTGCAGTCCCGTGTATATAGACAACACAGTGGATATGTCGATGGCAGTGAAACGAATTTTATGGGGTAAATGCATCAACGTTGGTCAAACGTGTATAGCGCCCGATTATGTGTTATGCTCACCGGAGGTACAGAGTAAACTTATCGAGGAAGCTAAAAAGATTTTAAAGGAATGGTATGGTGACAATCCACGGGAAAGTGTGGACTTGGCGCGCATTATTACGGACAAACATTATCAGTAAGTTTTACGCACTGTTACCACATATACTTGATACCATTATTTTTAACGCAAATAATGATTGCAGTTTTAATTGTTTAAAAACGACTTGACAAGTTAAATAACAATTAAATTTCTTCTGTACTTAGGCGTCTTATCAATTATTTAAACGATAAAAGCAAGATTGCTGTCGGTGGCGACGTAAATCCCGCAGAAAAGTATATCTCGCCTACAATACTTGTTGATATCAAATCAACGGATGCCATCATGCAAGATGAGATATTTGGACCGATATTGCCTATAATAAACGTTAATAACGCATACGAAGCAATTAACTTCATCAACAGTCGGTACGTTATTTTACTTGTGATATTACGAGCAAGAGATTATGTGAAAGATGCGTAACGCAGATATCCCTTTTTGAAACATCGCGCGTTTTGCAATTTAGTTCTGTAACCGAAATATTTTTATTTATCCCAACTTTTGTAATCGAAAATCGTCTCGTATCTCGGACAGGAGATTTTATTTCCGCGTAAATATGAATGAAAAAAAAAACATTCCGTGGGGTAAATTCTTAGTTTATTCTTTCATGCATTCATGCATTTTCATGATTTCACGATTTCACTGTTACACGAGGGAACGGCAAACGGCATCAAGTAATTAGTTTTTCGCATCTAGTGAAAGTCCGCTCGTACTGTATGTATTTTCTACGAGCAAGAGGGTACAAGATTTAATTATAGACCAAGTCAGCAGCGGAGCCGTGTGCGTCAACGACACGGTATTGCAATATAGCGGTGAGTCCGGATACTAGGTGACGGAAGTTTTATCTATATCGGGCCTATCTATTATTGTAAGGACTTCGGTGAAAGAGAAACCTTTGCTATGGAGACCGGCAAATCCCACCACACAATTATTTTCTTTTTTTACAATCTCTCTATCTTCGTAATTACGATTCGTGTTTAGGATGCTATTATTTGTTCGGTCGAAATTGACAGAGAGGCTCGTTCTGTCTATCGGAAGGGACTGTAGGTGCGATTGGTAGTAGTACAAGTTGATTTCTCAAACTGCTTATGAGGTAGCAGGAATGTTTTTCTTTATTAGGATTAAAGTTATGTTCTTTTTCTCTCTGCTTAAAACAAGCATATTCTGCATGGTACCCTGGTTTACTGGTGTGATGGTTGCTGAAGAAGAACGCTATATTTTTCTTTTTATACAGGTTTTTGATACTGACTGTAAATATAAATGTTCTATTTTCTTGTACATAAGATTTCAAACCCGGAAACGTTGCTCTCATCAAATTGTATATACTGTTCGAATAATACAATTCACCTGCAAACGGTGGTGGCTATTATGAAATGAGAAATATATTCACGTGTAAAGTACTAACATGAAAATGATATTAAGAAGGAAAACTAGACTCACGTATCATTAGTGTTGTATAAACGTAATAATCTAAAAGTATAATGTACCAGTCGGATGCTCATTATTATACTTGGACCGCGCGAGTGTATGCACGCGAGCACGCACATGTTCCCGTGCGCGTGCATACGCATACTTCGTGCATACAAATATACATTTTGGAAAAAGAAATAATATTGACATTCTTATATTAATTATTTGACATACAGGGAGAAGCCATTAGTGTTGTATATATTTAGTCAGGACAAAGGGACTCTGTCTTTGATGCTTAGTAATACGTCTAGTGGCAACGTTCTTGGTAATGACACGTTATTACACGCAGCAGGTAGTTTTTCTAACAGCAATGTTATACATAATTTTATAAATTATTCATGTGTATGTCTTAGCTCTTTTTTTTCAAGCAGCATTACGTAACGTTTTTGCTGGTAGAATATTATATGTGTATTAGATTTCTTTAAATTGCATCGCAAGTAATTAACAATAACATTAATGAGTATTCTTGCAACACCTTCGCTTTTATTTTTATCGTTCAATTGTGTTATACTTTGCATGCATTGTCCATGTTTGTTATTAATTTTCAAAGGATTTAATAGACGGTAATATTGTAGAATTGAATATTCACAGATGAATGTTGAGGATGTAATATATGTCATGAATATACCGTTACATAACGTAGCTACACGCTACTGCTACCTTAAAATTTGTGGAGCTTGTAAGCGACCAATTTTAATTACTTATTTTTAAAAACTATGGCACACTCAACATTTATTTGAGAATAAATTCTTTCATTGTGATTTACCCTTCATTAAATTCTTTTAATGGGAAATTTGTATATAAGAAATGAAGCAATAATTATATATATAATTTTTTTATTTATTAACAAAACTCTTTAGTTAAAACTGGTTAAAGATATTAACGGATTCTCTAACAAAGAAAGTAATAGAATAGAATAGAATTAGCTTTACTGTTCTCCTTAGGGTTACAATCTTCTTACACTGAGCCTTATATCTAAACTTATTATAACTTATTCTAACTTATTTTAATTTATTCTAACTTATCTTATACATTTTTTTCCTACTCTTTACATATTAACACGTACACACGCACACCTCCCTCTCGACTTCCACTTTCTCCTGCTTTATTTTCATTTTCTTTCAGTCTTACTTCCCCTCCCTCCGATCTCTCTCTCTCTCTCTCTCTCTCTCTCTCTCTCTCTCTCTCTCTCTCTCTCTCTCTCTCTCTCTCTCTTTCTTT
>NW_011967246.1:2774395-2796506 GCF_000949405.1 Vollenhovia emeryi
CTTTCTTTCTTTCTCTCGTACTTTCCCTCCCTCCTTTCTCTTTCCTTTTCTACTTCTCTCATCCACCATTCCCCACCCCCGTTTTCTCATTCTCTACATCTTTCCCAAGTATGTTCCCAAGTCTCTAAACTCCCCTTTAATCTGCCTACTCTAACAAAGAAAGTAATAATTACGTGTTCACGAAAATTCATGTCAAATTATTGTTTCTTCTTTATGACGTTATTTCATGGATTATTATTATATATATTATTTCCTCACAGTTGAGACTCTACCCTTTGGAGGAATAGGATATTCTGGCATGGGTGCCTACCATGGAAAATATACGTTCGATACGTTCACGCATAAGAAAGGTTGTTTGATTCGGAATTACAACAAGATTGCGGAGACCTTGGCCAAGTAAGTGAATCTTCTCTTTCATATGATCAGATAATTATACGCTTTAAGTTATTGAACGGTACATTTTGTTATTAGTGAGCACCTTAGTACCAAGCAGAAAATGTGTTTTTCAGGGTCCGCTTTCCACCCTATTCCGATCATAACCTGAGGTTGCTTAGACATCTGATGGAAAGAAGACGTGGTTGGCCTGTTCTGAAGTATATACCATATATACTTATGTTCGGTCTCGGGGTGCTGGCCACAGTCGGAATTAAAGCTGCAATAAAGGTACAAAAATGATATTGAAGCGCACATAATCTCATGTCATACATACATGTAAGTGGGCTAAATATAAGTTGTAATCATTGTAAAAATATTGAATAAAACATATGCATATAAATAGTGGCATAGTTGTGGGAAAAGGATGGTAAAGGAGGCAAGGCGTGAAGGAGGAAAAACGTTCGTGATTCATGAAGTATAAGTTCTCAGAGGGCGTGCATATAATTGTCCAATATTGATTTGTGTACTTTCGTAATTTCATTATAATTTAAGGTAAAGAGACACGACCGTGTGTAGCGTGTGCAGTTGTGGTTGCTTTTGAGAATGTTGCGCCTGACTTCTGCGAATAATATTTGAATGTTTCAATAGACGCTCGGAAACGCAATATCACATGTTACTTCGTCACTGTGTGTTACTTTCATTATTTTCAATCGATCAGTAACAGGACAACTGTGTTGAGCACTCATGTGGGGTGAGAGAGAGAGAGAAAAAGAACAAATGCGTATGTTGTTGCAGGAATATGATTACACGGAGGAACAATTGTAATCCACAGCCCCCGATACTACGCAGGTACCTTCAAAATGTAGGAGGTGTAGGATGCAATGTTAATTTACACAATTGTCACACATTTTTTACGATTAATCTTATAACACACTAGAGTAACAATTCTTGTATAATGTTTTCATATATCGCCTTTACTCTGTGAAGCAGATGTTTCACCGCACATATGTACGAAATATCTTTGATCTTTACTTATACTCGTGAAACGTTTGGGAGAGAGTATTATATTATGGCAAAAAGTGAACACTCTTAGTGGGATAAGCTCCAGCGAGTCGTAAAATAAACCTTTGTTGATTAAATCTTTTGTTTGCACATTGCTCTGCGTTTTTTTCTTATATATGCAATCGAACAATTGTTTTCGTCACGTCCGCATCTGCGCGATGTACCGACGCGGCGACGCCGAGCGCGCAGGAACTTAACTTTTACCGTACTTTCAATTCAATTGAAAGGGCAAACGGAAAGAACGGTCCGCGACACATTTCTTTTTATCGTTAACATAAAGCGCGACTCAAAGGCTCTACAATCGCATGCGCAATTAAATTGACGCTCGATGTTGCAAGTAATTTTACGAACGACGTGATCCTGAGACGCGCGCGCGCGCGCACATTCAAATCTGCCGGCGGCGCCGCGATACCTCGCGATACCTCGCGCCAACAATCGAAGCGGTATCTCGCGCTCGCGCCAGTCCCTTCCACTCCTTCCAGATGACAATTGCCGTCGCGCGAGGCGAGAGAGAGCGAGCGAGCCCCGTGCGCACCCGATAACCTGCGCATAAATCCCGCTGGTGTGTGCATGCGTCATTCCTCCACGTCCGGGAGCAACACACTGGCCGTACGCCCGAGCAGGCCGAGCAATAAACCGTTATCGCACGAATTACGTGAGTATAAACAAGCGAGTGGCCGGCGGCCGACGGGGCCCGTTCGCCGATTATCGGCGGCCGCGCGGGTGTCAGTCGGTTAGCGCGCCGCGCGACCACTGGCAACGTGTCTATTTTTCCATGGGATTAATTATGTAATGTGTTTTCCCCGGAGCGTCGAGCGGCATTAAGGACGTTTCGTGCCGCCGTCGCCCGTCGCTCGGCGACTTTATTTAGCGCGCCCGAGCAGGCTCGTAACGTACAACACGTACGACTGCGAGAGAGAAGGAGAACGGAAGGGGGGAAGAGAGAGAGAGAGAGAGAGAGAGAGATAGCACGTACAAATTTATCGCCCGCGTGACAAAGCCCTTAACGAGTATACGAGACAGATTGCTCTTCCTCTCCCTCCATCTCTCTCGCTCGGTCGCTCCGCGGATTGACTTCGTATCCTATATCTGTGTCCGTGCATTGCAGAAGCAATGGTGGCCCATACCGTACTCCTGGACTTCACGGTGTCCAGTAGCGTGATTGCCGATATGGAGAAGCGATCCGGGCTGAAATCGGCGATCGCGAGCGTACTGGCGGAGCATTTCGCCGGCCTCAAGCCACTGACAGAGTCTAACATCGACGGCAGTTTGCTCGTTTTATATACCGGACCCAGGGGCAGTCTGATCACTGTCAGGGGGTACACGGAGGGTCTGATTACGTTAAACATCGAGTATTACAAGCAGGACGACCAGGAGGCGCTCTTAACTTTCGAGGTATGTATGCGCATATTTGTATATACATATAACGTTTGCTAAGAACGCCTGACGGAAAAGAAATATCTATCCGAGTGCGCTAGTACTCTCGAGAGACACCACCTACCCCTCCAGGCAGGGTTTTCACGATCGCTCCGTCGGAGACTCACTTAAGAGATGTAGAAAACGAATGGACGATAACGACAAAAAAAAGCAGATCGCGCGCGAACGTCGTCTGTTCTCAGAGAGAAAGAAAAAGCCGCGCGATTTTTCCACTCGGCGGGGGGGGGGGGGAGGGGTCGTGGCGGATCGGACCAACTTGATTGGATGATTGGCGTGTCGAGTTTTGCGCGAATTGAACTTAGAGCGAGACACGTAGTGCAGTAAAATGCAGGCTGTTGAAGGAAAAGGGTTCGAGACTCGAGGAACAATCGCGAGCTCACTAAACTGAGTAAAAGATATTTCGCCCGCGTACTTGGAGAAACTGATCCTGTCCAAGCGAGTCTTGCCGTTCGAATTATACGAGCGCGACTTGTGTCTACAAGGATTGGAGTATAATTTCTCTGGGGATGGGTGGGGGTTTATATTCAGATACGAAATGAATGATCGATCCTTGGACAACCTTCCGTTACGCATCTACGAGCTCTGCGAATTACACCAATTGATCCCTGGCTTCTATATGTTGTTCACGAGAACTTGACGAAGATTACCGTACTCCAAGATGAAGCAAATAAAATCGTTTGTGCGACTATCGTGTCTCTTTTTATTTCTCCGTCTTTATCTCAATGAATGACAGAAAGTGACGAGATAATTACGGTCAGATTCAATTGCAATTACTTTGAGACAAGATCAGTCATTATCGTTTATGTAAATGGAGAAGCGGTACATTGTTTATCTTGTATTGTTAGTCTTAAAGTTCGTTACATAACGAGTCTTTGCACTGACGAAACAACTTAGAATGCATATAAGGTCGAGTGAACTATGTTGGAATTTGTAAAGGAAACATTGCTACAACTGCTGCGAGGGAAAAGAAATTATCTTATCGTACTCGAACGATAAGATAGTATTCTATCTAGGAAGTAGAAAGTATGCGCGACGGTGTGGGAGGAATTTATTTTGGAATTTTGCCGTTCGAGTGAGTTCTTTACTCGGTTTTTGAGTATTACATGCGCCTTCGTCAGTCCCGAACCGTTTGTTTTAACATTCTGTGTAGAATTTTCTTTTATAACGGAAGTAGGAGATATGACATAACTGACAGAACGTTGTAGCAGTGGCGATACTTGGAAGCTGATGTTGCCATGGCTTTGAACAGCCAGCGCAGCAAGCGTTTACCGCCAGTAAGACGAGGAACCATATATGACCTCTATCTGACACTATCAGGTAGAAAATGCTTTCCCTCAATTAGATTTTGTTCCTCGTTCACTTCTCCTATAACACAACTACATTACTTTACATACTCGTAGATTTATTTCGTGAAATATTTCGCATAGAGAATTACAATTTCGCTATTGACTGTCACTAATAGATATTTAGGATAAGCCGCTTGCCAGGAATGCTGACTTAATTTTGTTCCCACTGTTACGTTTCAGCCCGAAATTTTCTACCCAGCACTCAACTCGCTCATTAAAAAAATAAAAAAAGTTTCGTTTCATTCATTCGAATACATAATATTCAAATATGAATTTACTTTGTACAATTGTTCCCACGCCTTCCTACGGTCGTACGAATAAAAGTTCTTGGACGGCTGCCGCAGCGCGCGGGGCGTATTTCGTTGCGAGATATAAGAAATTGGATTTGCTATCAAAAGACGAACCCGACGTAGACGTGGCTTCCATTATAAATTGTTACCGTTGCATTATATTTTTCTTTCTCTCTTGATGCGCTGTAAATCATGACTCCGTTAAGATGTCTGTATAACAAGACTACGCGACATTAGATAAAAATTGAGATTTCGCCAGATACAGTTGAAACGCGCGTAATACTTTTACAATATGCAATTACGAAACTCTCTCTCTCTTTCTCTCCCAAAATACTACTTTTATAATAGTTTATGTCCTTTTTCACTTAAAAATTCTCGAATCCGCAGGCATTGTTAGATTTTAGATCTTTAGAGCTGTAAACTTCCTCGGATCGTCGTTCTTTTAGTCGTACGGCTGCAATAATACGACAATACGATCATACACAGACACCGCCCTTTTCTTTATCACGATCTGTTAATTTTTCTTTCTTTTACCGCTTGTTACGTACCATTTTGTTGGACAAAAATAAGCCCTGCCATATATCGTGGCTTGCCAGATCTTAACACCTTTTTTTAGCTTCCTTAACATCAAGGAGTGTAGCGATTCCGTTTTACAAGATAGTGTCTTTGTTCTGTTCAATTCTCATTGGTTCGGCTTGATGATGATGATGATGATGATGATAATGGTGATGATGATGATGATGATGATGATGATGATAATGATGATGATGGTGATGATGATGATGATAATCATGATGATGACGATGACAATGATGATAATGATGGTGGTGGTGATGATGCCGATGATGGCCGGTTATGGTAGTTGGCCAAAGAATTGGAAGCGGCGTTGCAGACAGCAGCAACCGCTACACGGTCGCACACGCTTACTCCAATTAAACGCGGTGGACCCTTTGAGAGATACTATCCTACCGCCGGTGAGTTTTTATTTATAATTATGTTTACGGACGAGCTAACGGCCGCTCTTACAACGGAACTGCTTGTACTTAAGGGGCTCGATCCGATTGGAAAATTAATATTGTGCGTCGACTCGTAAATATTAGCATTACAAATGTCCTCGCGTCTCAGCGTTGTCTCTTGCGGAAAGTACGAATACGAAGGCCGTTGTAAAGTTGTATCCCGAGGCGTTTGAAGACGTAAACTCGTTGAAAGCTACGAGTCCATACAATCGATTGAAAATGTTGACGTTCAATTAAAGCTTGTTATTAGGTTTGGCGATTTCTATGATTCTAGACCCATCGTGTTCGTTAGTAATATGCAAACCCCCTGCGCTCGGCTCGGTTCACTCTGGAACGTCTCTCCGCGTTAATCCCGAGGACATTATTTCTTCTGTTCTTGCATGACAAAGCGCCCAGTTTTAATATAGTTAATCTTTTACAACTTCCTCATATCATTCTTTCATCTGGTTATGACGCTAACGTTCCCATGCGTGTTATCAGCTTTGCCTTGTTTTCTACTCTTCGCAGTGTTTTCTTTTCATGTATAGAAGCATGCTTTTAAATTAACATTATTACGAGACGACGACTTGTGTCGCCAATAAACATTACCCTTATTCAAGACGAGCGACTGCTGGAGTACGACATCGACAAGCTCGTGTTCGAGGCTAGATCACCGTATCAGAAGGTACAAATTGTGCACTCCAAGTCGCTAGGCAATCTGCTGGTACTCGACGAGTTGCAAAGTAAGTCGTATTATGTTACTGGCTTTATCTATTATATTTACAACTTACTAGAAATTCTTCTGCAGACATGTCCGAGGCAGATCTTATATACACAGAAACGCTGATGCAACGAGGCAAAGAGAATTACGCTGGCAAGGAGATAGTGATACTCGGTGGTGGCGACGGCGGCCTATTATGGGAATTGTTGAAGGAAAAACCAAAGTTTGTCACGATGCTCGAAGTATGTTAATCGAATCTCATGGGTCAGGTATACAAGTGGCGTTCTGTCTGTTTTTACACGTCCTTTTTTGCAGATTGACGACATCGTCATGAAAGCCTGTAGCCAGCATATGCGGAGCATATGTGGCGATTGCCTAGACAAGAGAAAGGGCGATAATTATGAAGTAAGCTTCGTCTTAGGGCCGAATATTTTCAAATCTAAATATCTGAATACGTATTTTCGTAGACTCTTGTGATTTTAGATTCATAGGAATAATAATAATAATAATAATCTTTATAGATCATTGTCGGCGATTGTGTGAAAGCGTTAGCCCATATGATCGAAGAAGGACGACAGTTCGATTACGTCTTCGGCGATCTGACGGACATTCCTATCAGCACGACGCCACATGGTGACGCCTGGGATTTTATTAGACTAATTCTCAACTCTTCCATGAAGGTGTTGAAGTCTACCGGAAAGTATATGACGCATGTGAGTATCTTTACTCAAGACATTTAATTTCATTTATTATGCAATAAAGTGGTTTTGATTTTAACCGAAAGCAGTTAGTAGACACAATTTGATAAAACTACAACAGTAAAATTTTGGACACCTTAATGTAGATATGTGTAATAGATTTATTTATTGTTTTTTTGCATGTAGGGAAATGGTGCGTCTTGTCCAGAATCTTTGAAGATGTATGAAGAAGTTCTATCTCAATTGTGCGTGCCGGTCACGTTCACGAAGGATCGCGCTTTTGTGCCATCTTTTTTCGAAGATTGGATCTTCTATCAAGTCTCACTGAAATGATGGAGCAAAGAATATTCGGACAGGGCCTGGAGGACCATTACAAACCGGCCTCCTCACAGTCTGCTGTCTGTCTTATGACCCAAGCTCTACTTCCTAGTTCTAGCCTTATTAATTAATGAAATTAGTTCCTGAGTGAGACGAATCAAACTATTATTATTAATTAGTTCATTTTGTAATGTTCTCGAAAAAGATTTTCTCGAAAAAAAAATTTTTTTTAATGTAACGACAGCGTTGGAAGGTAAATCTAAAAACATAATAGATAATAACGGAGAAAAGAAGTATATATATCTTTTTATAATGCATAATAGATAAATATCTTATCCTTTAATTTGGTTTGTTTTTTTTATCATCTTCTGGATGCAAAATTTAAATTTAATATGCATTACTTCTTGTCGAAATACATCTTCCTAATAAATTTAACAATTTTTCAACGTATCATATTCCA
The DNA here is from genome assembly GCF_000949405.1 of Vollenhovia emeryi. Taxonomy (NCBI): domain Eukaryota; kingdom Metazoa; phylum Arthropoda; class Insecta; order Hymenoptera; family Formicidae; genus Vollenhovia; species Vollenhovia emeryi. Next base: position 2,782,098 of record NW_011967246.1, read on the forward strand.
ACTTTTGCCTACTCTCGTCTATTTCTTAAAAACAGATAAATTTACATAGTTATTACCAATATTTTGGAGTGCAATTTCGACAGCACTCTAAAATACCTATACATAATAACTGTATATATACATATAATTTCTTCCATCGCTGCCTCAGTATCACGAATAAGAAATTGTTTCGTTTTCATTGATGAAATATTCAAATGCGGATATTGTTTTTTTTTAATGTGAAAACGTATAGATAAAAAAATTAGTGCTGTAAGATTTAGTTTGTTAATCGCAGACAATACATAGATAAATTTTTGTTGTTAATCCTTTATTAATCGATATAAATTAAATATTAGAAATATAAATTGCCTCACATTTAATTGTTTCTTTCTAATATTTCTGATTAGAGTAAAAGGATTAACAGCAATGATAGGTGCGCATTTATTATCTCTTTGCTTTCCTTTCTTCCTTTTCTCATTAAGTAGTTTTATCGCGGTCAGTCTGTTTATCCGCGATAACTTGTATATTGATACATATATGTCGATATAATATATCGTACATATATATAAATATAAATATATTCTGTATTTTATAAAAGCTCGATGTAAGAACGATAAAATTATATCGGGATAAATTATTTTTCTAACAAGCGTTTTCCTCTGATTTAAACAATTGATAAAATCTAAATAAACATACTTGCATTCAATTAACCCTAAACAGTATAAAATATCCACATGCAATACATATGGTACAATAAATTCGTATTGGTGTACTGAAATTTTTGTCTTGTGATCATTTTGTCGTATATTATACAGGTGTCGCAATAAAAATATTAGAATTTGATTTAAAGTACACTTGAGTCACGAAATTTGATAATATTGTAAAATTACCGTAAAGCTAATTTTGTTCTGATGACACATGTCAAATTTATACAGTTTAGGGTTAATGAAGCTAATAAGAAATGCGTGAGCATACAAATGTGAATTAATTGAAACGACGATAAATATTTCCAATTATTAGTTTTAGGAGTTTCTCCTAACTCCTTGTGCAATTTCACAAGAAATAATTTATTGGTGATATTATTTTCTTACAGTATTAGATATCGAAGCACATTTTAATACACAATATTATCTGTTTAACAGCATTAAGCGGTGATAAAATGCAAAATAAATAATAACCCTAGATTGCTTCCGTTTAATGCTAATAGTTGAACGAAATTTTAATCACATCTTAAAAATACTGAGCATCTAATGAATTGGAACTGCAGAATCTACTACTATACGCACAATTTAGTCATATAAGTGGAGAGAAAGGAATTACGAGATTATGAATTAAATTGATTAATTATTTACAACAGTATCATACAATCGTGAGTTTTATTTATAAAAAAGTTTTATTTATCACTTGAAGAAACTGTCGCAATAAGATTACGCATTTATAATATATTTGCTGTCAAAATTCATTGACCAACAAGCACACGTAGCACTTTCTATATAAACAAAAAAACTTCTACACGGTAAAATAAATACGCGATAGTTTTAGCAGAATAAAAACAGTCTTATCAATAAAAAAAATTACATATAATTCGGACTTTTAAGCACAGCATTTTTCAAAAGGGCACTAACCAATTTGTTTGATGTCTCAAGAACGACAAAGTATTCGTTGTATGAACAAGAAATACCACATTAAGCATCTGTGGCAGAGGTACTAAAGTTTATCGATGTACACAATAAATCTTTTACTCTCTCTCTCTCTCTCTCTCTCTCTTCTTTTCCTTCTCTCTTTGTCACTCGTATTCGATATCCTTTCTTACGTTCCTTCATTATCACGGAAAAGCTACAATGCAAGAGTGTCTTTTCAATTTATTTTACAAGAGATTGTATAAATTAAAAGAATCGGGCGTGCAATTCTAAGGTAGATCAGCCTTTTCAGTTTGCTTTCCATCGTTTTGGAAACTTTGGCCCCAATTGAAACACAAGAATGTCTAATTCGATCGGCGAATAGGATTACAGCTCGTTGCAGAGCTTTGCCTTGGATATCTCGGAAAACTGCCCGATCTCGTGGATCGCGGGCTCTATTTCAGTCTCCGCGAGTATCTGCTGCAACCATTGCTGCACCTGTATCGGATGTTCGTAGCTTCTCTCACGCTCCTTTGGGCGTCTAATTAATTCGGGATCATCCCGATCCAAGATTTTCTTGTCAAATTCCCGCGAATTACTTTCAACCGTCTCGCGCGACGACAACGCGTCCTGCTCGCAGGACTCCGTGGTCTTGCAGGACACCCCGAAGGCCTGTACGTTCCGTGAATACGCCTTGTCGAAAGCGTGCAGTCCGTCCAGAGACACGTGCGTCAGGCCAAGTTTGCGTTTTATAATCAAAAGCGGCGAGCATCCCGATATGGATAGGGTATCTTTAAAAATCTTCAACGCGTTAGTCTTCACGTTCCGCGAGTCTCGCAGCTGATTATCAGTGAGGAATGTGGAGGGCAAGCTTGAGATACGCACGGTCCTGTAGTCAGATACAAAATCCTTGCAACGTGGAAGGCTCAGACGATCCCTGGCTTTTTCCTGGTTGGATTTCTTGGTGATCGACTTGTCAAAACTAACGTGGTCCTTATTGGCGTCCTGATAGTCCACAACCTTGTACGGCTCCGCGTCCTTCACCGTAATGCTGTTGGATCCGTGTGTCTCGATATTGCCGAACTGTCGTATCTGTTCCTCTAGCTTGATCCTGTCGTTCAGGATGGCTACTGACGACGGCGCGAAGTCCAGTGAAGTTTCTATCAGCGAGAGTTGCTGTCTGTGGACGGCCTCGGCTTGACGCAGTAGTTGCTTCTCCCTGGATCGCAGGAGTTTCGACAGGTCTTCGAAACAGCTCCTGATTTCCGCCTCAACCTGCAAATTATAAATTTCGATTATGTAAAAAGATAAAAAATAGTATTTACCTCACGATATTACTCGTATTTCATCTCAAAACGTAAGTAAAGTCCTGTTATGAGACAGCAATCACAAATGTTCTTTCGTAACGATTACGCAATCTAATGGTGAATTTTCCACTGAACAAATTTCACTACAAGGGCAATAAATTCATGGTGGAATCAACGGTTGGTGCCCATTAATTTAACAGAAATCCCGTTATCTCATAATAGGGGACTCTCCTGCCGAGCAGAGTCGACAAGTGTCGATTAAGTTAGAATTAAATTCTAAGTGGAAAGTAGGGCTCGCTATTATACGTTTAAACGAAAACACGATTATACGTATAATTAGCTATCCGTTTATTAGAAACGTTTTTCCGAGTACACGTGTTTTTACTTAACAAACGTTTAAACGTTTACTAGGCTCTGATATACGTGTAAACGTTTAAATGTTTGTTAAACGGTCAGTAAACGTTTGTTAAACTAAACGTTTAAACGTGTAAACGTTTTTCTACAAATAACCGTTTTTCTGGAAGAAAATGTAAACGGATAAACGTTTCACGTTTAAACGTTGATTCGAAAAACGGAATAAAATCCGAGCCCTAGTGGAAAGCGACATGTGTCAAAAATGTCGACTGTGTTCGTTGAAAGGAAAACGGCCTACGTCTACTAGGTTCTGAGCGGAACGGCTCTCTTGTGCTTTAGAAACTAAATGGTAGCGTGTCACTTCAAGGCAAGGACCTCAAAACGTAAAACAGTGTCTCAGAAGTACAAAAGTGCAGCCATTCGGCTGAGGCCGTTACTTTTCTTCGTGAAAAGCACTGAACTCGACGGCAGAAGAGACTACACGGCGCGCGTTGCGGCGAGAATCGCGCGACAAAGATCCAGCGAGAGTCCGCCGTACGACGCAAGGCAGATGAAATCGAGAAGCGTACCTGGGCGGACTTGATTTCCAGGAGCCTGCGCTTGTCCGCTATCAGTTTAATTCGTGACTGATTGTCATCCGCCTGACACTGCTTGCCTGTCATGTTGGGTGCCCACGCGGGTTCAGCAGCACAAACGTGATGAGCTCGACGGCCGACGCTCCACGGCCATTGCGATGCACCTGGCAGGGTCGGATATGTCGGATCCAGTGTGAATCCTTGTAGAAGTCTGCGTTATCGACAATCTGCAATTATATTCTAGTGACTTACAGATTCCTACCATTCTCTAACTCGACCGGACGCAACAGCGGTGTACCGACCGTACCGACGTCGGCGCGGCGCGACTCTCCGCCCGCTCTCGCCGACAGATGTCGCCGCCTGTACCGGCGTGGATCATACCGCCCGCCGCGCGAAATCGGGTGTGGAAGCGCCATGCCGGCGAGCGGGAGGGGTCGGCGACGTCGGCGTGTGGCGCAAAGACGGTACAGGACGACGGGCGGGTAGTTTCGCGCGGCATAGCGCGGCTTGTCTTCGTGGTGTTTGCGGGCATGGTCGGGCACGGGTGCGACGACGTCGGCGCGTCTTAGCACACTCACACAATTCTATATACATATGTATATATGTATATACATAGAGGAAAGAGAAAGAGACACACAGAGAGGCGGATCGCTCGTGGGACCCGGAAGGAACGAGGAAGCGATCCGGTGGGATTATATTGAGAGAGATCGAGAGCGGTTGTGAGTCACGCGCCAACGTCGGCGACGGCGGAGACGACGGGAGTATACTATCTCTCTCCCCCTCGTTTGTTTATCTATCGATTTCACTCGTGTATCAGAAAGCGCCGGTGCTACCGGACGCCCGGTGGGCTCTTGCTCCGATAGGAAGTGGCCTTGCCCACGCGCCGGCTCCGCGACGCGACCGAGGGCTCACTCGACATTTGACAGCTCCGTGCTGGCCGGGGCGCCGAGTTCCGTGCCCGCAGGACGACGACGACGACGCCGCGGCGGCGTCGCCTCCTCCACGTACGCTTCCTCGCTAGACGGCTCGGGGAAAATTGGCGAAAGGTATATAGCCAGTCTAGGTACGTAACGCCTACGTGTCCGTGTGTGTACGCGCGCGCGCTGTCGCCCGTCCGTGACCCCCTCCCCCCTCCCTCGTACGTGTGTGGGTTGAATGAAGCGAATTGGGCACCTCCTCGTGCGGCAAGACTGCGCGCGCGCGTGTGTGCGTGGATCGGAAATCATTCAGAAAGCGGAGCTCAAGACGGCACGACCTGGATAGGAGCCGCCGCGCGCCACGCTAATGCCTCGGCGTACATCTTGTCGCGCCTGTGTGTACTTAAGCGCGGGGAGGAGGCCTCGCGAGCGCGTGTCCCCTGAGAAAGACGAGAGAGTTGGCGTTTTCGCGTCTCCTCGCGCGATTTCACGCACGCGCCAACGGAACGCGGCGCCGGCCGTCGCTTTTCTGCGAATAGGCGAGAATAAACGCTCCTCGCTCCTCGTTAATTCGGTTGACGCGCCGTTAAAAAGTCCAGCGGAATAGGTAGATTATACGTTTATTTACCGCGCGGTGCAATCCTCGTTTAGTATTTCATGGAATCGATCGATGCTTAGGCGCGCGCCTTACGTCCTTAAGCGAAGGATGAATATTCATGTCGCCTGTACGGTAGAGGTAGTGCCATTGATATTAACTACAATTAGAGTCGACAAAGGAGACAACGGGAGAGGATATCGTTGCGCGTATCCAAAATGCAATAATTGTCTAATCAGGATTCTAAATGGATCTTCAGACGTTTCGGTTCAAATTCGAGCCGTCCTCGGCGAGGTCGCACTGAGATCTCTCCAGGTGTTGGAGGCTAGGCCGGAGGCAAGAGCTTAGAGATTGATCAATTGGAAAGCCAAATGTTGACGTAGCGAAACCGCGGGACGAGACGAAGGCCGAAAAAACATGAGCGGAAAAAGTAAACGCAACCGTCGGAGAGTAAGGCCGGCATTACATTTGTCGTACGACAAATTTTTCAAGCGTGTCGGTCGGCCGCAAGATAGTAAAAGTCTCGAGGGTCTAGAAATTTTCTATTCAGCAGCCAATCAGTACGCTTGAAAAGTTTGTCGTACGACAAATTTTTCAAGCGTGTGACCGGCTGCGGGATAGTAAAGCTCTCGAGTATCTAGGAATTTTCGAGCTCGTAGCCAACCGAAACGCTTAAAAAAAATGTGCCGTACGACAAGTGTAACAGTACCGTAACATAAACCGTCGCACCGTGAGACAATTGCAGCCGAAAGATCGAAAGCGACAAGTTAAACGTTGCAGAGTGTCGTTCTTTCGTTCGCGTTAAAGAAATTTTCCATTTCCTCGTTTGCATTCGTCGAAACACATTGCCCCCCCTTTTTTTAAATCAAACTGACGGAAGAATGTCGTAACAACGCAATTCTTTAAATTGGCTCGTTTTTTTGCGTGACTCGGATCGGCAGGTCTCGTTTCGATGATAATTTCAACAATCACCGATGCAATTTGCATCAATTAACCGGTTCTTTTTCCCCACGCAATGTCGAGCACCGTCCTTCAGTGATACGGAAACCGCGGACCGCGCGCGGCGAAAGAACACACGCCGTAAATGCGACTCGCGAACGTGTGCTCGTCGTATGAAGCAGGCTTGAAAAGGTTACTTTATTAAAATATCTAGTTACATTTTTTTTGCTTCAAAATTACTTTTTTTCACTAAAAACATAATTACAGTTACGAGCTACCAATTCTGAAGAGTAACGCGTTACAGTTACTCAACAAGTAACGAATCGTTACTTTGCAATTACTTTCTTGCAATGGAAATAAAAACATCAGATCTGCATTTGCATCGTAAAGCGTTGATAAAGGCGTTTATGCGCAAATGCCAGGCCTAATGCGATCCGTGGAGGTTTAAGATCTATATATAAAGTAACAATTACTGAACTCTATATATATAGTGTATATATATAGTTAATTAATTGTTACTTTGCATATAGATCTTTTAGAAACCTCCACATTACTATATATAGTAAATTAGTTACCAATTATCGACAAAAATGTAACTTAGTTAAGTACAGTTACAGAGAAAGTGACGAAATTAAGTTACAGTTATCAAAAAAGTAGCTGTAACTGTAACTTCGTTACACAAGTAACCCTGGTATAAAGGTACTATTACATTCGTCGTAAATGACAAATCTTTTTAAGGGCGAAGTTTCACAAACGTCGGTTAACTGCTGACCGAAGGCTAATTGATTGCCTGTCCCTTCTTAGATGATAAGATAGAGAGAGATAGGGAGTTGACTGAACTCTTGTTAACAGTTAACCGACGTTTGTGAAACTGGCCCCAAGCGTGTCGATTGGCCGCGGGATAGAAAACTTTTAGATACTCGAGAGAACTTTTCTGTCCTGCGACCAATCGATACGCTTGAAAAATTTGTCGTACGACAAATGCAACACCGGCCTGACGGACAGCTGGATTTTCCCGGCCCGCTCGCGCATCGATCGACCGCGCCGTCAACCGGGTTGCACGTCGCGTGAGCAACGTGAGATCGAGAGTCGAACTCGGATTGGCGCGCTCGTGCCTCACGCGTGCGCGGCGCGGCTGCGCGGTCCCGACTTGACACCGCGCGGTCGCAGGATCGCGCAAAACCTTAAGTTTTTTTTTCTCTCTCTTATTTTTCCCTCGCGTCGCACACGGGTAAGTCGCCGGTCCGATCTTGCGCTCGGGATCCTAAGCCTCGTCTACAATAGTCGCACAGGTTGCGTCGCGTGTCGTGAGTAATAATGTCGCAGGAAAGTTAGTCGCGTGTCGTAAGAGTGTCGCTGAACGAGCGTCTACAATAGTCGCAAAGATTCGCGATAGCGTCAAATCGATCGCAGCCACAACGGATGCCTGGCGATTATTAATCTTTCTACAACTTTGCTCCCAATTTTTTAATTTCCCGTCTTTATATTGCCGCTTGCTCAGTGAAAACCCCAGATAGCCAGTGTGAGCACAAGTTACTTTCACATTGCTAAGAAAAATGTTAGCATCTTGCTGTGCATCTATGTCGTTTATTGTGCTGTTGTTTGCTAGCATTTGGTGTCGGAAATGAAACATTTGCATGATTCAAACATTATGCTAGCATTAAGTGCTTGGTCAGATGTAATAGATATAACATGTTTATATCTGTTAGAAAATTGAAAACAATATATGCTCATTCTTTGTTAACAGTATGCCTATTCGATGTGCTCTCTCTTTAGCTGTGCATTTAACTACGACAATATGTTAACATTATGCTAGCTGTACTTAAATCACTCAAACATTGAATTCATATTCCCAGCAAAGAGCAAGGATCAGTTGCTGGCATTTTATTTCCATACATTGCTTGAGCATACTGGCTATCTGGAACGCTTGATTGACGATATTCTTGTCCTTTTTATTAATTTTAATGCGCTTCTGCCACAACAGGGGGTTTGCGTGGACAAAGGCTATTATCTCCTTGTCTGCACTAACAATAAGATTGTCCTCGGCTTCCATTTTCTACGTTGTTTACATTAATAAGAAAATTCACTATGGATCAGCCAGCTGCTAGCAACACAAGGCACATCACTTTTAGCGCCAACGTACTATTAGATTGACTGATCTCATGCGACACGCTTGTCGCAGTCGCAGAAAGTTGAAGTTGGTTCAACTCTGTACGACAGGGGCTTCTGCGACGGCGGCAGCCTTAAGGCTTGTGTCCGCGATGCTAGAACTTGGACCAAGTTCTAGCATCGTGGACACAAGCCTTTACGACCGGAAACAATATACGACATGCGACTATTGTAGACGAGGCTTTATGCTCCTCGAGTACCGGCCTGAAGTGGGTCGTAAGATCCGTCCTAGCCAATGAGGATCGCACGGTGCGCCGAAATCGCGAGATAATGCTTCATTAGCTTAATCTCCTACTTGAGATTGATACGTACTCAAGTCGGACTGTGTACCGACCATAGTTCGATCCGCTGGATATCTCGAGTCCGGTCCCAAAATCCAAATGCCCGAAATGTCTGGACATCGCGCTGGCGATAGCGACTGTGAGGGAGCTTTAAGTGCGATCTCGCGGGCGGCCACGCGGTCATTTCATTGGCTGGACGGGGATCGCGCGATCATCCAAAGCTCAGATCGTGAGTAATCGTTCGATCTTGTAATCGAGATTGTTTTGACTTCGATTTTCAAATCTTCCGAATCGTTCGGCCAGTAATCGTCACATCGATCTCGAGACTGTACTTGAGACAATCTCAGATATAAGATCGGATTGCTCTTCACACCTGGACAGACTTGAAGATTCGACGTGCTCCGAGAGACGTTCCTCGGAGTTTCGCGATACCAAAAGTAAAGAGTGTAAATATTTATCCAAATTCCGTTTAGATTTTGAGCTTCGTCGCTTTAAATTTGTAATAAGAAAAAGAGGAAAGAAAGTGATTTTCGGTACCTCGCGAAAGCGATCTTTGCGTTTCTTCCGGCCGGACGTCTCGCAATGAGATACTTCGCGATCGACTTAAAAAAGAAAATCCATATCCTCGTTGCTCAGACCTGTGCACCTGTTACAGAATTGCGAGACGCCGATCTCTGAGAAACACCAAGGATGAACAAGGTGGACTACATGGAGGTGAGCCTCCCGAATTATTCCTACATTTTTAATTTCGAAGAGACGTTCAGCCACCACGAGACCAAGCAATGGATGGTGAAGAACTGGACGAACGGCTTTTACTACTGCGGACTGTACATGATACTAATATTCGGCGGACAGCACTACATGGCCAGCAGGCCCAGATTCGAACTCAGGGGAATACTGTGTCTTTGGAATACGCTATTGGCTAGCTTTTCTATCATCGGCTTCACCAGAACGGCGCCCGAGTTGATACACGTTCTCAGGCATCACGGGCTGCTCCACAGCATTTGTATACCAAGGTCAGTTTATTTCATTCAACTCGATAAACAATCGAGCCGGAGAACGGGAAGAGGAGGGACGTTTTGGCCGAAGTCGAATTAACAGTGGATCTTTGTTCTACGCGGTTAGGCGTATCTGTTTTAAAAAAAAATTGTTTTCAACGAAAACTTACTGCAAGGGACCTTTCGTCTCGAGCAAATTTAACTATGGATTTTTTTTTAAATAAATGATGTAATTGATTTATCATTAATGGATTTAATAACGAGTAAGAATATTAAATATACTTCAAATAACGAATTATAAAAAAAGGTAAATATCAAATTATTGTTGTTGTTCCAAAAAGATTGACAAAACGTAGTTTAATTATTGGGATAGAGTAGCAAAAACTTGCTGAAAAATTCATATTGCTTATATATGTCGTCATATATCTTTCATATGATTTAATTGATTCTCTTGTGACTATCTCCGCGAATAATGGTTATTAATTTCGCCACGCGTGATGATTTTTTTCTTATTAGCTTTGAAAGAAAAAAATGAGTACCCATGTGCTCATACATCATGGATCACGAAAATGTTTACTCGTATTTCTAAAACTCACGTTTAATTCGATGCAGATGTATTCGTGACAGAAATGCAGACATGCAGACATGCAGTCAGGTGCGCAGTATGCGTATTTCGACATTTGTACTATTTATGTACTGATTACATTAAAGCCAACGTCACACGATACTATTTTTCCTACTGGATTGCTTACGAGAACCAGGAGAATAAGGATGCAGAGTTTTAGATCAGATGACTCGATGCTAAATTCTGACTGGCTCTCGTAAGCAATCCAGTAGGAAAAATAGTATCGTGTGCCGTTAGCTTAAAACCTGATTGGCTCTCGTAAGCGATCGAGTGGAAAAAAAGTAGTTTCGTGTACCGTTGGCTTAAGTCATTGAATTTGCTAAATTCTACAAAAATCTCATCGAAACAAATTTATTTGAAGGTTTGCAAACGCGATAATACTCTTACTAAACATACGACGCATTCAAATGCGGGTTTCTTACAATTAGAATAGAAAGGCAGGAAATAATTTGAAAATTAAATTACATGTCTTACGACAGAAAGTCTTTAAAAGGTAAAGTCGTAACTCTTAATACGGAACTAAAAACACAAGAGCTTCAGAATTTTAAACAATTAAGGTACTTATTGGATGAGAATAATTAGGATTAATATTAGTAATTTTTCCGTATTTAAGGGTTTTTCATGCGTATAAGTGCATTATACGTGCATATCAATCATCTTCGTAACTCATTAGGATCGAGTTTCATAATTAAATTTAGGTTTAATTGTTTATGTATAGTTTGAAGCGAGTGATACTGACTATAAAATTAAATTTAATTGGTTTTCTACATTTATTTGTAAAAAGTTCGACTTTGAACAACTTTGCTCGACTTTGGTTACACAGAGAGAATTTTATGAGTTTTTTGAAATTTAAAGTTTTTGCGCCACACGTTTTACTAGTAATTGTACTTAGTATACATTTTACTAATAAAATGTATGGTAAAATTTCAAAAAACTCAAAGTTCTTAAAAATACCATGTTGTCCCACGATTACACGATTTTCAGGGTAAATTTTAAAAGAAAATTCTCTCCGTGTACATGTATACTACTTTACGTATGTGAATATGATTTTAAATATAATAATAAATGATAAGAAAATGAAGAATATCTATGCAACAAAAAGATAAGGAAAATGACGTACATGTTCAGAATATATTATAATAACACGACAAAGAAAAATCATAGAAGGCTCCTGGTCCGTGCTGTACTTAGTTGTTTAATGACGTCAGAAACAAGAAATAACACGCTTAGAATTCTTGCGTTACATTTGCAAGTGAAATATATTTAGATAAAAGACTTTTGGTCGCTTCAGCACATTTATAAAATTGTCTGAAAAATATTTTCCTTCGATAATTAACAACCATAAAATGAATGTAAATACAGAGCCTATTCATGCACCTGCGTATATAACTTGCATGACTATTCTTGGACAATTTTATAACTGTGCTAAAATGATTTGAAATGTTTTTCTCGTTCAAATATCTTTTTAAAATCTTGACATCATTAGATAAGAGCCGGTATTCATAATCAGATCAATTGAGTATCTAAAGATGGAGTATCTTAAGATGGTCTTCAATAGAAGATCTAACTATGAATACCAGCAAAGGACAAACACAACAAGGATTAGAAAACTGGTTACTAAAGATAGATAGATATATGTAGATTTAAATTTATGTGTATATATCTTCCGGTTACTTTTAAAATCTAAGAAATTTAAAAAATTTTATACTCATTTCCTACATTAATGAACTTGTTTAGTATAAATTTGCATTTTCTCTGACCCGCAGAAAATAAACATAACGTCCGTTTCTTGGAACTGCAAATAATGGCACTGAATAAATTATAATAAATTGAATGATGGTTTAACATTAGCTATTCCAGAAATGACAGCCGGAATTATTCTACAAGAAAATCGTCGATTTGATTGCAGTTTTATCGAGCAGGATGTCGTGTCGGGCTTCTGGACGTGGATGTTCGTGCTATCGAAACTACCCGAGCTCGGTGACACGATCTTCATCGTGCTACGCAAACAGCCGTTGATCTTCCTGCACTGGTATCACCACATTACCGTCTTGCTATACTCCTGGTTCTCGTATTCGGAGTATACCGCGTCCGCGCGATGGTACGTCGTGATGAACTATTGTGTCCACTCGATCATGTATAGCTACTACGCTCTCAAGGCGATGCGATACAGGCCACCCAAAGCGATCTCTATGGTGATCACTACGCTGCAGCTTCTCCAGATGGTGATCGGTTGCCTTATCAACATATCCGCGTACCAGTACCTAGAGAGTGGCAATGTCTGCAACATCACTCGCAGGAATATTCATTTTAGCTTCGCGATGTACTTGAGCTATTTTGTCCTATTCGCGCAATTCTTCCATAAGACGTACCTGGCTGGAAAGAAGACCGACAAGAAGCACTTTGCCAATAGCGCACCTGGTCGCATCGGCTATAACGACAAGCTCAAAGCCAACTAAGGCGGTACTTGGCACACTAGAGCACCTGGGCGCTCATTTTTCAATCTTTCCCCAATTGTCTTTTTCTCCATCCTTCTTTTTCCCTCTTTCTCTCTCTCTCTCTCTCTATTTCTTTCTCACGCCGCTGGTCGACGTAGCCATACATCCAGGATCTATTTATACTAGGATATATTAGGGTCTAAACGGCTTCTAGGATTCACGTGTTCGGTGATTACTATCGCTAAACTTAAAGTTTTACGACTGTGATGCGATTTTTTAATGATTATTTCCGCTTTATTTTCTTACTTTAAAATGATTTTGTTAAATAATTATGCATTAAGATTTTCATTCAATTTATGTGAATATGTATATTTTTTTAATTGATTGTGAATATAATACTGTAAATTTGAATGTATATATATATTTTTTTTAAACGTAACCTTTGGGCGCTTTACGTTAATTTCATTAATAATAAATATTGTTATTTATTTTCGATAACATCTTTTTGAGATGGGAGATACTAGTTTCAGGCCTCTGGAAACGTGTGAACCCATGTAGACATGTAGACCCGTCACTGCGTTGAATTCTAAGATATGAAATTATTATGTTCATTAAGGACGTTGAAATGTAAAGTTATAGGTATATATAGCCTAAGGTACACGGAACAGCTCTAAATTTTTAGAATTTGTAAATACGTCTGACAAGGATTTAGATTAATAGAGTTCGTATATAGGATTTCGTACCATCCTAGGAACCATCGAATCTTAAGTCCACGAGTCCTAGGAATCATATTTCTTAAACACTTTTTAGATTCTAGGAGCCGTACGTCCTAAAAAATTGTAGATCTTGGGTGCGATGTTTCTCAGGATCCTTACATCCTAGAACGTGTAAGACAGGACTTGTGGAGCACAGAGTCTGTCAATCCTCGAGCCCATAGATTCTAAGGTATATTTAAGATGCGTATTTCTCAGGATTCTTGTAAGATCCTAAGATCTACCAATAGGATTCGTGAAACAATGAATTGAATAAATTTTCGAATCTACAACATCTAGGATTCATATTTCATATTGGGATCTTTAGATTCTACGATCTGTCGATCTTAGGGTAGATTTTTTCAGGGTCCTTAGGTCGTAGGATACATAGATTCTATTCAAGGATCCATAGCCAATTAGCGTCCGCCTGTGCGCGGAGGGTATCCTAAGGAGGAGGTTCGCTTGGAGGGGGGGGGGGAGGAGGTGCACATAGCGATTCTCCTCTTTTCATTTTTTTACATGTATGTAATTAATAAAGAACTACTTTTGCATATGGTGGAAGCGTGTGCGAGCGTGCGCGCGTTTCTCAGGTCCGACCGGCTGTTGCACAATTGTTATTATAATTTTTTGTTACTATCTATATCTCTCTTTTGCAATTGAAACAAAAAAATATATATATCTATATATATATTTATTGGGTATTATTTAATAATAATTTGTAAGACCAAACACATATTCGTGTAAATAATTTCTTATAAATCCTATAGCACCAAAATCCAGATCTTACTCCCCATTATCTTGTCTTGAAATCGCCTTAAGGGGATGCTGGAGTGATTCTGCACTTTCGCACCTTTTGCACTT
>NW_011967246.1:2796897-2897741 GCF_000949405.1 Vollenhovia emeryi
GGTCCGTAGAAACTATCCTTTCAACGCGATAAATGAAAGATTCATATAATGTTCGACAATTTTAATTTCTATTTCAAAAAATAATATCAGTTATAAATGTTAATATACACTATTATCTTATCACTTGTTGAAAGGAGAATTTTTTACCATTATATTAATTTCTTAATTGTTCAAATAATAAAGATTTAGCTCAAATCAAAGTCACATTCGTGACCTGTATAATACGTAGAGGAATGTGCTGAGAAATGTGCTTGGTGTTATTGATAGTGTTGACGAGGTCAAAACAGTTAAGAGGCTTTACTTACAAACAGTTTTGCATAACCGTAAATATTTATCATTGATTTCAATATTCAAATAGAAGTTGCAACAATGTATTCTTTGCACTAATTTATAAATATCGGATATCGTAACAACACTTTACACTTGTAAAAATGCTTAAAGCATTTAAACAAAAAAATATTTCTTTTCATAAATCAGGAATTCTACAATTATACATGTAAACGTTCTCTTATTTCTTGTAATTTAACGTATATTTAACTGTAATTGTCTATAATTAATAAATTATTTAATCGCGAAAAACTATAATTTAAATAATCGCTTCCGTACTCATTATGCGAAGTGTGATTTTAGTGTCATCTGACGATACGTAATAACTTCCCGAAGAAATAATGCAAATGTTATTTTCCGTTCGTGAATACGAGTTGGCAATTCTTAATAATACAACTATACGCTTAATAACACCCTGTGTACTCTTCTACGCATCGCTGATGGTTTATTATTACATTATCGCACTCTTGTGCAAACTTCTGTGTTTCAAGATCACCTTTGTACCACTTTCATTTATTTTCCACGAAAATCAAGCTTCACGTTCCTTTAACGTGATGTATCTCATCATTGATAACGAGCTCATACAATCACTTCTTTATAAAATATTGCCATGATTAAAAATTCGTTGCCAACAAAACGTGCAATGTGTTGTATACGTGACTTCGGTAAAATACGCTTATCTGCAGATTAATCTCGTCATCAGAAGAAACTAAATATTGGGTACACATAAATGATTCCTGATTTTTTTTTAATTTATCACGTGCGGCCTGGTAGACGTCATCTTCAATAAGAACTAAGAAAGAGCAATGATAAAGGTGACGTTGTAGATTAAATATTCTGCTGTGCACATGCCCGATCGAGGAATAAAAATGTATTAATTCAAAATTTAATGCGCAAGCGCGTACTGTCTCTCTCTCCCCCTCCCTCTCAAAAGAGAAGATTTGGCTTACATGAATCATTGATTATCATGCGTCATTATTCTATGAAATTAGAAGATGGAACGGCGCTTCATCTTAAATAAGTTTAATAGTAAATACACGAAATATACAAAATCTTCCACAGTTAATATTCAACAGTCATTTTAATTTAAAGATTCTATAAGATCTGTTTGACACAAGACCTCATACTACTCATGCATGCAGTAAACCCGTGAATTACGCAATCGTATGATCCTCAGTCGACGCAATTCAGTATTAAGTCACCAAAGACCAGTAATCACATCATGTTTATTCCTGCAAAAAGGGCACACAAAATTATTACGTCGTTCATTAGTCGATACTAGATGACTCTTGTGTTTTGATAATGTAGTTACTGAAAAATGTATGTATTAAATTTAAAGGGGGAATATTTTTCAAGAAGTCGATCAAACTATAGACCACACTTGAAAAGGACCCGATTAAGAGGTCAAAACGTTGTGAACTGAATAAAGATCACTTTCTTGCCAGCTTGGTCGACTTCGTGAAAAATATTCCCTCTTTGAATTATCACTGGCGGCAATAAGATTTACTCAACTTGTGTATTAAATTTATTTATTCATGGCTCCTGGGTACTCGCTGCAGCCTTGTGGGATTATGACGTCAGAATTCTTGCGCTTTATAATTACAGAACAAGATGTTCGAATAAAAACATAAACAGTGTATATCGTTTCAGCATATTTTTAAGATACTCCGGTAATTAAATTTGTCCCTTGACAGCTGACAAACGGTCATAAAATGTAGATGTAACGAAATTCCTAGTCATGCCTGCGTAAGCATACTGATG
Organism: Vollenhovia emeryi; assembly: GCF_000949405.1. NCBI lineage: Eukaryota > Metazoa > Arthropoda > Insecta > Hymenoptera > Formicidae > Vollenhovia > Vollenhovia emeryi. The sequence continues at coordinate 2,798,986 of NW_011967246.1, forward strand.
ACAGGAATCTTATTACATTCGCAATCTACGGCTGTATATCGGTTCAAAGGGGAAAAGTTAGCTACCGGAGCATTTTGCCAATATGCTAAAACGATATAGACTGCTTTTTCATTCAAATATCTTGTTTTGTAATTACAAAGTGCATGAATTTTCAGCGTGTCGTTTCCCGCTTCTGACGTCACGATTTGGCCGTGGCGAGCCCAGGAGCCTTGGAGAAATTAATTTTTACTACAATGTTGCGAAAGAGCTTAAAAACAATTTTTACTCTAAATAATGATTTACTTGAATTTCTGCTAATTATTTTCAGTTAAATAATTCAACACGCGCGATGCTCCAAGAAGTTCGAAGGAAGGATTGAGAATTTAGAAAGAAAGCTTGAGGCTTGAAAAGTTTTTCATATGTATCTTTGTCATATGTATAAATTTATATATTAATCCCGAATATTTCTGTTCTGGCCTTTCGGATGCGTAAAAAGTCTACAAAGATCGAAATGACACTTTATAGTTGGGTCAATTATACCTCCTTGTTTTGTCCCCAATCTTCAGAAATATATCTCAACAAATCTGTCAAGCCTTCAAATTCTGTTCTGCTCTGGGGTGGATTATTCTTAGGTATTTTTGGTAACAGCGAGCCCATCTTTAATCTGAATTCCTCCGCATTAGTAGCTCCAGAGAGCTTCCAGATCCCATAAAAAAATAAGCCGCATCCTGTGAGGGCATAAAATGTGCCCCAGCCAAGGGCTCTTATAGCTAACGAGGCTCCAGTTTCACGAATCCCTTTTATACCAGAAATCCCATCTCCAAAGTGTTTTGGGTCTTGCCTCCTGGTTGCCGCCACTGTCCTGGCAAACCCGGTAAGGGCAGAAATACTTGCGACGGTACCCAGAAATACTGCGGCTACAAACATATCAACAATCTTATTAAAGGAGCATTAACGTCGAATAGATATCAGTTACGAATAATTTTTATATTGCCCACGTGTTGCAACTGCGGCGCAATAATTATCAGATAAAAGGGTTGAAATATTAATTTTACACAGTCATAAAAAGTTTGTAATCAAAGCATTTCGCTACAGCGTCTGGTGTCTCAAGGTTTCCCATTCACGTTAAATGTAAAGTATGTACACGGCGCGAAAGGGTTGATGCAATTTAGCAGAGTGAAATTAAGTCTAAATCGATAAGCTACGAAGAGCGTGTGTTTTTATACTACATGTCAGGTAGCAGAAAACTGGTACTGCTGCACGTTCGCAAAAGTGAGGTTAGCTTGCAGCGAGCAACGCGTGCACAAACAAATATCCCTCGATACTTCTCTTGAATTAAACGTACCATAAATTTTTTCCTTCCGTTTCGTAGATTCCGTTACAGACGTTTCCACGGTGTTACTCGACTCTGCCATCGCGTTACCGGAGATGCTGGCCGATCAGACGGGGTCCGCCATTTTTAAAGCGCCAATTCTGCTCGTTGGCCCGCGAGCAGCAAAAAGGCTCGTTCGTCCGAGTGCAGCGACATCGGTGACGCGAAAAATATTTCTCCACGTCGGTAACACGCGCGCGCGGTCGGTAACTGCTCACGGTCGGTAAAGCAATTTGTGATGTTGCCAGCGTCGGTTATTTTTACGAATTGTGAGATAGTTTAAAATTCCGATAATGCCATGTGCTCGTATGCCTATGTTAGAATGAGAAAGCAAGTGAAACAGCGCGTAGCGATATTTTTGCGCATGTGCCATGTGGAATAACAAGGGTGACTGAGTGGAGATCGTAGGATGGGGAAAATGCTCGGTAACAATGATCTTAGAATAGAAGAGGTCGATCGTACGTCACAGTAGAGCGAGAAATCGCCGGGACTTGTTTGCAAGATCGCGAGGGAAGTGGCCGATATCTGTGCAAATCGGGTTCAGCGGATTCTCGGCCGCGTGCTTGCCTGATGGAGATGGAAGGTAATCCACCCTGTCCGCATTCCAATCCGCCCTTCCTCCCGCCTGTCCATTTTCGAAAGGGCAAGACGTAGATCTATCAAGATGTTATGTTTCAGACGAGGCGAAGCACAATATCGATAAGCTCGTCGACGACTTGAAGTGCGTCGTGAGACTCGAGGCCTCGCAGGATGAATGCCCCAATGTTGCGCAGATACTGGATTCTGTGGTGAACGTTAGCAAAACGTCGATCGGGGGTAATCACTTTGACGAACGCTGTAGCTCAATTTTTACGCTGTGCCAACTAGTATCGACTTAGCGACTCATGATTTCAGAGACCACTGAACTGGTCATTGACGAAGTCTTCCTAAAGCTGCTCGGGCACAAATCTAAACAGATCGTGGCGAAGACTGCAAAGGCCATTGCCGAGATCGCAAAGACTGATCGTGGAAGAGAAAAGTGCACCGGTTTTGAGTTGATACGTACACTGGTTAACTTGCTGAACGAAGAGGATGTAGACATATTGACGCAGACCTCCAGAGCTCTAGGAAACATCTGCTATGAGAATGGTTGGTTGCAATAGTTATTTGAGAGAATCTATTTCACATAATTATCCGTTGTGTCTGATTAATGGCCATCAAGTTTCAAAGCCTTCTGTTATGTATTCGTATCGAGTGTCCCAGAGAACATCTTGCGCGCAAACATCTAGCATTATGACGAAGCACTGGGAGGGGATTTTGCTTGCGTTGTTGAGCCATTTTTGTACGTGAGTTGTTAGATATTTGCGTGCAAAGGTATACGTCAATGCATGAGCCAAACCACTTGTGTGCAACAGCACAGACTAGAAGTATCTTACGAGAAAAACTCGGGCAAATTTGCATGCATAACAAGCAGAATTTGCGTGCAAGAATTGTTATCTTGGGTGTTCACGAATAAGCATAATTGTCTCATTAGTGAAGAGCTGATAAATATCTTTGTCGCAGAAATGGGTAAAAATCTGGTAAGGGAGCAAGACGGCTTGAAGATGATTCTAGCACTACTGAAGAAAGGAATTGCCCTGGATAACGTCGAGGGCGCCAGCTTTCTGCGAAATGTTGCCGCTGGATTTTTATTGAACTTTTTGGTGGATCAGGATGTGTTGTACAAGAAGGTAGACTTTTTTTTAGAGTACATATATACGTTGTGATTGACGATAGATAGTGATGCTATAAAATGGTAAGCAACTGTAAGCGATAATTTTATTAAGATTAACTTCACCAGGTACTCGAGGAGGACATGGTACCGATTATTTGCAGCGTCTTGGAAAAAGATGGCATTAGCGGTGGCGAAGCGGCGATGCACGTGTTACTCACTCTTGGTATACTGAACGACGAGAATATTATATTTCTAGACGAGAGGTTGACGAGAGTTCTGGTTGATATACTGGCCAATGACACTTCCTCCGAGCTGTCTGAGATGTGCTTGGAGCTCTTGCACGGCCAAGCAGAAGACGGTAGACTAATAAATTAATATCTAATTAAAATTAGACAAATGTAAATTGCAAGTTAAATTGGGATTACAGTGATTAAGTATTTCGGTGCAATTACACGAGTAAATTTACAAAACTGGGTTTAAGTAATGCAGCTGAATTAAATTAAAGAGCGATGTCTTCAATAACACAATTCCACTTCTAGAAAATGCAAAGCTGTTGTTGGCTAAGGCAGGAGTGTGTGAGTTGCTCCTGAAACTACTAGAGAAGCATGGCCCCCAGTGCAATGACGAGGAAACTCGGTCGATTCTCAAAGTTGCCTGTAACTTAATCGTTTTGATTTTAACTGGAGGTGAGTCTCTCAGGAGATATTCAAGCGCAGAGCTTTATCGGCTCTGACAAACGTACTACTTTGTGTTTAGACGACAGCATGAATTTTCTATACGACGACAGCAAGGGTCCTGTATACAGCAAACTAGTAGAATGGCTAGAAAGCGTTGACGAAGACTTGCAGGTCACTGCCGTTTTGGCCATGGGCAATGTTGCGCGGACCGACACACATTGCAAGCGCATGGTCGAGCAGGGCGTTCATCGAAAGTTGTTAAAACTTCTCGAAAGAAACGGCGGCACGTCGGGCGACATTAGGTGCCAGCACGCCTTGCTCAGCGCGTTACGCAACCTCGTTATACCCGCGGATAACAAATCGCTGATCCTTGCCGACGGTTTGTTCGACGTTCTCTACCCAATGCTGGAGATCCCGACCTTTCCCGTTGTTTTCAAATTGCTGGGAACGCTCAGGATAGTCATAGACGGTCAAAGTAAGAAGTCGTAAGCTTCTCTCTTAAGAGTTAAAGCGCTTGCTATTACTCGGGATGAGTAATGTAACAATTAAGGCTGAGTTGTTTGCTCTAGGGGAAGCGGCGGTCTCTTTAGGGCGAAGAGAGGACTTGATTAAGCGGACGGTTGAATGGTGCGGTACCAAGGACCACCCTGGTGTCCAGGGCGAGGCCAATCGATTAATTGCCTGGCTAATAAACAACAGCAGGTTCGTTCTCAGCGGTTTACAATTAGTCGCACCAATTCCGAAACTTCATGCACACTTTATAGGGACAAGCAGATTGCCTTGTCAATTATCAAGTATGGTGCGGTGCAGCACCTAGTTGACATGCTTCTAGCGCAACACGCGCTAATGCAAAACGAAGCGATTCTGGGTCTTACGATACTGACGAGGATCTGCCCGGCGGAATCCGAGGAGTTGCTGATCAAAGCTGGCTTTGGGTGTAACATGTGCGAGTTTTTCAAGCGCGAGGGTCTTGAGGTGCACATCGCACTCAACGCACTGTCGCTATTGGACAGCGTTCTGCAATCAGGTATCGCGAAGCTCCACCCTGGATAGAATGTTATTGCTCGACGCTCGATCGGCTGACGATTTTACACGCCGTCTGCTTCAGACCGACTGAAGGAACATCTCAAGAGCTGCGGATTGGCCAACGCGTGCAAGATCCTGCAGCTGCGTATAAATGAGACCACCGCCGCGGAGTTGCAGGCTCGAGTTACCAATTTGCGAGCGGCGCTGGGCACTGCCTTGGGAACGAACTGCGACTAGGGCCGACGACGACGACGATCGCGATGACGATGGCCAACTCGGAACCTTACGCGCTCGCGCGCGCTGCCATTCCCTCGTTGTATCTTCCATCATTCCAAAGAACCAAACAAACTTCTTCAACGACCAAATCGTCCCCAATTTGATCTACAGATTGCAAAACATATTTTATTTATCGAGAAATATATATTCTATTGATGTACACGTTCTCTCGATGCTGTTGCGATTGATTCTCCTGCCGCGAAGGTCTTCGAGAGCGTTTCGAGAATCGAGCGAGCCGTTGCCTCCGCGTTTGCACGAAGCAGAGGGATCCACGTTCCTTCTGCTCTGTAATGTTGGTGCCATTAAAACGTATTACCGATGCGATTGCTCGATAACCGTATGCGCGGTAAATAACGTGAACTAGAGATAACGTCGATCAAATTCCGATCAGCTCGGTCATGTCTATTTCCATTAACGGATATTGGCTTATGTAATCCTACTTTTTATCTACGTCTAGTTCTAAGAATTAGAAAACGAGGCAAAAAGTAAGTTAAACTGGGATTAATCTGCATTGATGCAAGCGGACGTTAGTGATTAACTCGCCAAGCATTTACATACCTGTAAAGTTCACTATTATGAGGTAGGCTCCTAATATGAGACAGCGGAGTTTCTGCTAAATGAACGGGCATCGTCCGTTGGTTCCACCATAAATTCATTGCCCGTGGAGTGAAATCTGTTTGGTGAAAAATTGACTGTTAGATCGTGTGATAGTTGCGGAAAAAAAAAGATTTGCGATTGATTTTGGACGTTGAAACCTACTGTCTCATAATGGAGAACTTTCCTCTATTATTATTTTATTAGGAACTGTCGATTTCTTGCTTTTAACATATCGGAGAGAAAAGTTAATTAGATCGGGGTCAACGCAATTCGAAAATTGTTTCAGGCGAGTCTATCGATCGAGCTAATTGCCGATTAAGCTAATCGGCGTTTGGTCACCAGCTGAGGGAATCAGTGCCCACAATTCAAACGGCGGAATTGCGCCCGAGACGAAATTTCACGCTGCGCTATCCGTGGCCTGATCTGATGTGATTTTTCACGTGTTAACGGAAGATAAGACTCGCGTGGACGTAACGAGCGGAGATATCGCTCGGCAAGTTAATCGCCGATTAAGTTAACCGGAGTTTACTCGGGGTCGGACTCGCGCGAAGACAAACGGGTCAACCCTGGCCGACCTCGCAATGCCATCTGGTACCGTCACGTGCCATTGTCCATGGCGCAGCGGTCGCGCGAGCTGCCACGTAATGTTGTGCGTGCCGTTCGTCCGTTCATGAATCGCTGCTATTAAGATACATCCTGTGCTGCGTGGAGGCGAACGGCAACGAGGGCGATGCGCGAGACTGCATCTGTCCTTACCTAACTCTCGGCGAGACACACCGTTCACGAAGGTAGTAGGGACGTTCGGGGGCCCCAGCCCGTTTCTCTGCCTTTTAACCTTTCGACACGCTGACAGTGCGCTTTGGCTGTCCAAACGTCAACCCGCTCGCCTATATATCTCTCTCTCCTTATAGATTATTAAGACGGTAATCGCTCAGCAACGAGATCACGCGCGGCCGATCTCTTCGCACCCCGTCCGCCTAACTTTTAACAGTCCTTTTACCAACCTCTTGCAGCGCCTGTGACATCTTCACCTGAGCTAGAGGCTGTGCTACCAAGTCCTGTAATTTGGCAGTATTGTATGATTCATGTCGTTACCGCGGTGGCAGTTGTAATTAGTCTGATGTCTGTTCGTGCCGTTTGTCGAGCCGCAGTAGCAATTAAAGTGGAAGCTAAATATTTAACCGTGACGTTATTACGTACTCTGTACCTCGAGTATTAACATAGGTGGACTTTATCAGATAATCTGCGGTCACATGTTTCACGTATGCACGTTGAAGTTAAAAAAGAAAAAGAAGCAGCGTGCCGCCTCCGACGTGAGTGACGTCCTAAGTAGTGCGTTCTGTTTCAGTGATTATTAGAGCAGCAAAATGTCGCAGTCAAGCGGTTACCAGTATCCAATGTACGCGGAGTCCAACAATCCCTTGAAGAACGAACCACCTCCCATAATGAACGGTCAAAATCCTGCGTCCCAGCAGAACGGAATGCAGTCCTCTCAGTTCAATTTAACCGGCAAGTTTTGCGTTAGGGGGATACTAAAAGGAAAATTTGTTTGTTAAATGTATATACATATTGTAACTTTTCTTTTGCGCAAGGCGATTCTGTATCAGGGCTCTTGAATGAGGTGGTATTGCTCTTACGTACATGTGATGTGGCAACACGTTTCACGTGATAACAATCAAATTGATACAATCAATCCTCTTATCTCTCACCCTTGCCTTCTTTCACATTTCCAAAAATAAAATGGATAGTAGTTGACATTTTAAAAAATCATGTAAATATTTTAATATAAGGCGATTCATCTACTTAAATATGCAAAATTGGAGTGTACAAAATTTTATGCTGTAAAAAAGTAAACAGTTCAAAGAGAATTCTGCAGACCAGTGTTACGATCGCCAAGTTTCTGTGCCCTGTTAAAGTGTTGTAAGTCTAACTGTGTCAGTGGGGATCAAATTTCAAAATTATTACTTGAGGATGACGCGGTCTTGTCTGAAAAAAGTTTGCTATTAAAATTGAAACGGTTGAAAATGTGTTATCAGGCACACCATCTTCGCAGTCGTCGCGTGACCCATCCAGGGAAACTTCCAGAGATCCGTCACCAACTCAGTATCTTCACAACCAATATCGGCCTCAGTTGCCGCGACCGCCAATGCCACCGATAAACGGACCTCAGAACTCCAATGCGTTGCCTCCACCACCTAGAACATCACAACCATATAGTCCTGCAAGTCTCTATAGTGCCCATAACCAGTATGCCGCTAACACTCGTCCGAACATTGCGGTCAGCGCGTCTTCAGCTGCCTTTGTGTCTCAGCCTAGCCAAGAAGTTCATCGACCCATGATCCCTTTGAACCAGATGCCTCCAGTAGCGAAAACTCTGACCCCGGTGTCTGCGCCATCGATGTTTGCGGACACCGTTAAATCAGAGCCAGCTAAAGTGAACCAAAGTTATCAATGGGCGGCTAATTCCCCATCAATCAACATTCCGCAGGGTACTATGGGCGTTCCTGGTATGTCCAGCAGCATCGATAAGACTAGTCAAGTCTCAACAGATCAAACTGCGGAAGGTCAGACGTCCTTTGCTAGAGTAAATAAGATCTTGACATACAATCAAGGACACCCTATCCCTCCAGGTGCACCCAACGTTAATCTACCTCCTTCAGACATCACTCAACATTTAAATCAAAACAGTTATGTACAGCAAGAATCAGTGAGTTCCAGTATACAACCGCCACGGACTCAAAACGTCCAAGCACAATCGACCGTTAGTCCTTCCGAAAGCTTAAGTAGTCCACAACTCAGATATGGAGCGCAACAGAATGTCTCCAGTGCACCGTCGATGTCAAATTCTGGCACGCAGAATTTATTCTACAGTGCACAAGGCCATAATGTAGGGCCACGAAATCCCCAAGATTACAGCACTCAGCCTTTGAAGCCGCCGCAAAATTTACTCACCGGTTATATGGATCCCACGGGACTGGGAAGTGTTCCTCAAGGTCAGAATATACATCAAAATTTAACTGGCCAGAGGAAATATCCGCAACAAGACACTGCCAATGCCGCGATGCTACCGCCTTCAGGAGGTAATCAGTTACATGGCGCAAGATTACCTCCATCAGGAATGCCTCCTTATCCGGGACAGCAAACGGTAATAGGATCCATATGGTATTTGTGTATTAGATTTCACCAAATTCCATTTAATTAATCTTATATTTTCTTGAACAAAAAAATGATACGGTGCCTTAATATTTTATGTTACTTTTAGTACGATCCTCGTTCGCCATATCCCGGCCAGATGACGAACGTCCCGTTAGAATCGTCAAATAAAAGGTATCCTAATATGTACCCCGACCAATTGAACCAATTAAATAATCAGATGAGCAATTTGAACGTTGCGCAAACTGGCTACAACAAATTATGGGTATCTATTGTTATTAAAATAGCGTGTACAATTATATGCGTCATCTGAACTTGTTACTTTCTCTTTCAACACGTTAATAACATTCTTTAGGGAGCGGAATCGATAGACCTCTTACAGTGCCGAAATATACTGCCGCATGAAAAAGTCGAACCACCAAAGATCAAGTTACACCAGGATTTCTTAGACAACGTGAATTGTAATCCCGAGTGAGTTTTCTTTTTCTTGCTCTCTTCTTAATTTACGATTGCGATACAAAGATTACATCTCTGCTATATGCGAATTAACGTATTTAAGGTGCGAACAAAGACTTGAGTGATTTAGAACCCCTGTTACTAGAACGATCTCATTGTGTAAATAGAGCTCACATTAAATGTATATGGTATAATTACAGTATATTCAGATGTACGTTGACAAAAGTACCAGAATCGAATTCGCTTCTGCAGAAGTCAAGATTACCATTCGGCGTACTAATACACCCCTTTAAGGATCTAAACGTGAGTGATGCACACGTAAAGAAATTTTTATAATACAGACACAGAAGGGTGTGTCGCTGCCATTTTATTTCTTAGAGCAATCTGAAAATAAGTTTTAATGAAGCTTTTCTTCTTTGTCGCAGCAGCATTTAGCGGTGATTCAATGCAATACAATCGTGCGTTGTCGAGCTTGCCGAACGTATATCAACCCGTTTGTATACTTCCTCGATTCAAGAAGATGGAAGTGCAATCTCTGTTTCCGATTGAATGAACGTAATGAACAAACTGAAATTCTTCACCTACTACTTGACATTACACGACACGAGTTGGATATACATGTACGTTTTGTTACGCAGTTCCTGAGGAATTTCAATTCGATCCGGTGACGAAATCGTACGGCGATCCATCGCGACGGCCAGAAGTTAGAACCGGCACGATTGAGTTCATTGCGCCAAGCGAGTACATGGTTAATAATTTTTTACACTTACTATTTAATATAGAGCGCTAAGTAAGTAATCGGCAAGCCTTAGAATCAGACGAAATAACCACATGTCCAAATTATAGTTTATTTGTATTCGTAATGAGATATTTATTTGTACCTCGAAGAGTCTCTCTTAGTCTTAAGTTAAGACTCTTAACGAATATCGTGAATTATAGGTCCGTCCACCTCAGCCGGCCGTCTATCTCTTTGTCCTGGATGTTTCCCGCCTCGCGGTGGAGAGCGGTTATCTGCAGACCGTTTGCAACACTATTACCGAGGAACTGTCGAGCCTCCCCGGCGACAGTCGCACTCAAATCGGCTTTCTCGCTGTCGATTCTGCCCTGCACTTCTTCAGCATGCCCGACAATGTCTCGCAGCCACACGAAATGATCGTGCTGGATATCGACGACGTGTTTCTGCCGTGTCCAGAAAACCTAATTGTAAATCTAAAGGAACGCGAAGAGCTAGTCCGCGACCTTCTTGCCCAGCTCCCCGTCAAATTCTGCGGCACTCATGATACCAACAGCGCTCTCGGTGCCGGTCTCCAAGCTGCCCTCAAACTCCTCTTCGCTACTGGGGGACGTGTCACCGTTTTTCAAACGTGTCTGCCTAATATCGGTCCAGGGGCCTTGCAGCCGAGAGAGGATCCCAATACTAGAGTGAATAAGGACGTGCCACATCTCAATCCCGCGACGGATTTCTACAAAAGATTCGCTCTAGATTGCAGCGGGCAGCAGATCGCGATTGATCTATTCTTATTGAACAGTCAGTACAGCGATCTGGCAACTTTGTGTAAGTGAATCTATCTCGATCGAATGTAATAAAACGATTCCTTTATGTTGAAACTAAATTTGTAGGTAATTTTTAGAATTGTAATTACTTTTAATAATCGCGGTCTTTCTGGAAAAATACTGATAAATATTTTGCTTATTTCGCAGCGTGCGTGTCAAAATTCACGGGTGGCTGCATCTACCATCTGCCGCTGTTTCGAGCGTCGAAGTTACAGAATGTTGAAACTTTGGAAAGATTGCTACGTCGTTATTTAACGAGAAAAATTGGCTTTGAGGCGGTGATGCGACTTCGCTGTACCCGCGGCCTCAGCATCCATGCTTTCCATGGCAGCTTCTTCGTTCGCTCGACTGATCTTCTCTGCTTGCCAAATATTAACCCGGACGCTGGTTTCGGTATGCAAATCTCTATCGACGAAAATCTTTCCGATGTGCAAAGCGTATGCTTCCAAGCATCACTTCTGTATACTTCGAGCAAAGGTAATTGTTTCTGTCTTTTTTTTTTTAGAGTTTCCTCATATATCCCATATCCCCTATACTTTTATTTAAAGGTGAACGAAGAATCAGAGTACACACTCTGTGCTTGCCAGTCGTCGCAAGCCTATCGGACGTATTACATTCTGCGGATCAACAGTGCATAGTCGGCTTATTGTCGAAAATGGGTAAGTTAAACTTGCGGGCTGGAAGTCCTTATGCAGCGTTAAACATTTACTAATTATTTATTTGTGTTTAAATATCCTTAGCCGTCGACCGATCGCTCCAGGCATCTTTGTCGGACGCTAGGGACGCGTTAATAAACGTCGCTATCGACATCTTATCCGCATACAAGCTGGCGCAATCTTCCAGCGGCGGAGGACTTGTTGCTCCAGGAAGTTTGAAACTGCTGCCGTTATACATCATCGCATTGTTGAAGAGCGTAAAGTGTCAATTTTTAGTCATCGAATTTGCCAACATTTTACACTTGAATGTACTCGCGCTATCATTAATATTTCGCTTTGGACTTGCAGGTAGCGTTCAGATCTGGCACGAGCACACGTTTGGATGATCGCATCTTCGCTATGTTTCAACTGAAGACATTGCCGTTGTCGCAGCTGATACAGGTGGTTTATCCCGATTTGTATCCTGTCCACGTGCTCGACGACCGCAACGCAAAGGACATTGACGGCAAAGTGTGTCCGCAGCCGCCTCGGCTCAACTTGTCCGCTGAGAAACTTGACAGCCGGGGCGTCTTCCTTATGGATGCTGGCGACAGAATCTTCATTTACGTCGGCAAAAACGTCAATCCAGTTTTCTGTTCTAACGTGTTCGGCACTCCAGGGTTCGTGTCTATTCCAGAGGAAATGGTAAGCACACTACACTTTCCTCGGCTACGTATTTCGTATAATTTTTAACAAGAATATACTCACGCAATTCATCCGTCTTAAATTTGTCCTTGCAGTACGAATTACCGGAATTGGATACGATAGAGAGCGAACGGCTGCGAAACTTTGTATTTAGCTTACAAGAGGAGAAGCCATATTATGTACCTGTACAAATTGTCAGGTAAGCGAATCAACAAGCTTCAACAGAATTCTCGTAAATCGTCTCACAGCGCGCGTATCTAATATGTTGCAATGTGATACGTTTTACATGCGACCAATTATTTTTCGCAGGGACGATAGCTACTTGAGAACGTTGTTCGTCGAGCGATTGATAGAGGATCGATTTGAATCTGCTCTTAGCTACTACGAGTTCTTGCAGCATCTCAAGACACAGGTGAAGGAATGACCGAGTTAAGGGATTCGTGCGTGAGACCAATTTCTGCCGGAGGTGTTAATCGTCGGATTATGGATTATCGTTGTGAAAACAGTCGCGCAGTGGGGAAAATTGCGCGATCCGTTTATAACTCATTAACCGATCATGGGTCATTCGGGATATTTTGGGGCATGTCGCGTGATTCAAGATCCTACTTATGCCACCTACTTATGCAGCAGTGACAGCCTTATCGAGAGACACTGACGCATTTAAATATGATAGATTGTAATTATTGTTATTATTACTATTGATCATTTACCATCGGTAGCCTCAACATATGGACTTGCGTTCACGTTGCGCGTATCCACTTGGGTTAAGCAATTTCTTCAACTCGTCCAGTAAATAATATCTAATTTTTTTTACGATTTTGTGTTGCGCCTATGACAATTTTTAATCTGTGAAATTCGTTCGCTCGATAGGAGAGTTCTCTTCAAAATAGCGATAGTACGTCCAGTAGCATTAGCATGCTGAGCACGGTCGATTTCCTTTATTGTAAAGTCGTTGGGCTCGAGCGTTTCGTCTATTCTAAGATGTACCCGCAGTTTCTCCTCTTATTCCAAATGGCACGCATGTTGGCTGTCATTACCCGCTGCCTTTCGCTCACTTTCTTTTCCACTCGTGATTGCACGGTAAATATAAGTGGCGAGAGAGAGCGGCGCAGGAAAAGGAAATCTTAGCTTAGAGGGAAACGACCAACTCGTGAGATACAGGAAATCGATCGTTTCTTTTTTTGATGATGTTTGTATAAAGTATTGTTTCCTTTTTAATTGCGTTTCCCCGTTCTGCATTTTTTTCTCAATCTCCGTATCGAAGTATCGTTGTTGTCGCAATACGCAAGTGTTCTTACCTTAAAAAAAAAAACGAAATACCATCTACAAGAAAATCCTGAAAAATATTAGTTACAAATAATTATATATGCAATAGAAGGGAAATTACAAATAAGTGCAATTTTGCATTTTCAGTATAAGTAATAACAAATAATAACAAATGAGGGTGCGCTTGCGGGCTGGAAGTCGCCAAACGAGCTGTTTCACGGTGATAAGCAATGCGCTCTTGTAATTTAATCACCTACCGCATTGCAGGCAATAAAACACAAACAGAAGGGAGATAGTAACAAAACTGAAAAACTATATTATCAATCGCTATGTCATACCTTAAACGATGACGTTGTTAATTCGCATTGTAAAATTAAGGCCTCGCGGTGGGCGAGGTCGTAGCGATAATTTCGAACGGTCGACGAACGTTGCAATTAAAATGTTGTTGCAATTGAGGTAATTGTAAAAAAAAAGTATATAGGGAAAGACAGAGAACGATTTCGCGCCAACTGTAAAATACGAAGCGATCGTCGGGGGCGTGGAGTAACTCGCCTATAAAGGACTCTATAACAAAATGAATAAATAATGAATGAACCATAGCACTAGCAAGTGTTATAAGAAATAAACAAGTGAATATTGTAAGATAATCGCCCCGCACGTACTTTGTCATGCTGCCAAAACTGGGATTACTCGGCGCGGTTCTTTTCTCGCCATTTTACGACTCGCCGAAGGCAAGAACAGCGCGTGACGATTTAGTCTATTATTTAATAATTATATATATACATACACACATATATATATAATTATACGGGAAGTAATTGTACATTCGTTGTTACATCTTTTAACGATCCCCCCAACCCGTGTATACCGCTCGATTTTTATAAACTATCAAACTGTATGTTACCAGAACGCCTCGATCTCTAAGTCCGCCATCCACCAGCTACCGGATTAACGTCCACGTTTTCCTCATTTACCCCTGAAACAAAGTCGCAAGTTTCATTTTCGTCCCGTACGTGTACGCGTATATACGGAGAGAAATTAGGTATTGTAATAGATGTAAATCTGTATCGTTACGCAGATAACATCGACGTATCGTAACCCACCCCTCCTCCGGCTTGGCGATATCGGCGTCGGCGTCGTCGTCGTCGTCGTCGTCAGCGTCGTCGTCGTCGCCGGCGTCGGCGTCGACGTCGACGTTGGAGGCGACGGCGTCGGCGCCGGGCGTTCGGCGCTCCGGAGGCGTCGGCCGCTTGACTGCGTTATCAGTAGTGGTGCCGTCGTCCGCGCGAGCAGGTGAAGGCCTTCGTCACAATAGCTGCCCGACGACCTGGTAAGCCTTGTTTTGACTGGATCCCCTCCCCTTTTTTTTCCCGCGAGTCCCGCATCGACCGGGCGGACGGCGCGAGATCCGCACCGCGATTTTTCCATCCCTTCTTCGGGGGGGGGGGGGTCATCCTCTCCGCGGGTGGCGGCAGCCTCTCGTTTGACGGTCGATCGGTGGCTGATAAAACGCAGAATGGAATTTTCGCCGAGATTCAAATAGAACGTCAACGTGGGAGGGAAAAGCGACGGGGGAGGAAGACTGGTTTTTCGGGGGGGTAGGCGAGGGGGAGGTGGGGTGGGGTGGGGAGGGGAGGAGCGTGACGTCTTATGTTTAATAAATTCGTATTTCGGGAATGCGTTCGTGTTTCCCCGGATTTAACGGTGACGTTTATTGCCGATTCGATCGACGGGGACGGCGCGATTTTCCGCCGATCTTCAACGGCGGAGACCCCGAGTTGAATGTGTGTCGCGGGCGCGAATTAATTCGCGAAAGATGGAGGCAATTATCGTGCGTGCCAAATGTGGTCCAAATGATAAGGGAGAGGCGCGGGGCGTTGCGTTCGCGAATTCGCGAAACGGTTGAAATATTCCAACTCGTCCACGTCGAATCCTCGCGCGTTTCTCGAATTCTTCCTCTTTCCCCCCCCCCTTTTTCTTTCTTTCTCCGCGTGGAAAACGATTTGTCCGCGTCGGACAAATTAAACGCCGCCGTTGAAAAAGGAAGCTAATTGCAAATGGCATTTGCCGGGAAAATTCTATACCACGGTTCACGTATTCTGCGGTGCAAAACTTTGTAAACAAATACGGGACGGCTCGAGCGTTGGCGGAAGGTTAATTGGTCAGCTCCGGTTAGAGGACTATGTTTAGCGACACTCCTCTAGGAGATGGGTACCCTTCTATTTTTATCACCTTATCGTCGCCTCCCGCGGATACTCTCCTCTCCTATTTTCGTAATAACAATACCGCATCCCCACGGTCGTTTTCGGTTCGGTTAGCACCCCTCTTCCCCCTTCCCCGTTTTGCTATTAACCCCCGTATCGAGAAGGAGAGAGAGCATCGGGATCTTTTCCTAAACCCTCAACCCGCGCGACCCGCGTCCGCATGTCCGTAACAGACGGGCTTCTCTCTCTCTCTCTCTCTCTCTCTCTCTCTCTCTCTCTCTCTCTCTCTCCCCCCCCCTCCCGCGCGACCAGCCGTTTCGCACGGTTGACCTAATGACGACGCGATAATTGCACTCGACATACTCGGCGGCGCGAGGCTTGTTTACCGTGTCCGCCGAGTGCCCGGGGGACGGCAAACATTTGCCGAACGTACCACACGCGGCACAGTTTCCCGCTTTCGCGCCGCGAGCTGCCCGGCACCGGGGCAAATTCATTCGTCGTGACGACGTCGTCTCGATCTCGCCTCGGAACGACGAGTCACACTTCCTCCTGGGAAACGGACGTGGAGGGGGGGGGGGGAAATAACGTCGGATCAATTCGCGATCTCTTCGCGGAAAACCGGCGTTCACCCCGTCGCGTCGCCGGCGTGCGACGCGCGTTTACCCCTTTCCGGGACCGACGTAATCAGAGTGGGAATCCATGTTTTTCTCTCTCTCTCTCCCCCCCCCCCGCCGTCGCCCCGCCCGGTCATCTCGGCGCGTCGCACTCCCGCGATTATTAACGACGCACCGTCGTCAATCGTCTCGCGGCGGGGCCGCGGGGGTTCAATTCGGTCCCGCGCGACCCGAGAACCTCCGCCGCCGGGCGGTCCCGCATCTCCCGCCCGATTCCGAGCGCGCGCGCGCGCGCCCGCGTGCTCCCATTGTGGGGCACTGTTGCGCCTCGCGCCTCTTATCTCGCGGGGCTGAATTCTATGCTCCATTCCCTCCCCCTCCCACCTGCCTCGCGATACGCGGGGCCGTTTTCCGACGCGGGCTTCCGACGCGATTCCGCCGAGATAACGTCGACATCCCCCCCTGGGAGTACAATAGCGGGCGGCGCGGGTTCAGCCACGTGTTGGGACGGGTCAAAAGTTCACGCGCCGAGCCCCGCGCCCGCTCGCTCGCCGTGCGTAGCGTCGCGCGCGACACGCGTATATTCTGTCGGTTTTGCGTCTCTGGCTGCGAAACCGTAAATTTTCGGGCTCCCCCCGGACGAGCGTCTTCTCCCGTGAAACGCGCGGCAGCGTCGATTGCCGACCGGGGCGGAAGAGGAAAAGCAGGAGAGACAGAGAGAGAAGAGATCGATACGCATCGGAAAGACAGAGACAGACAGACAGACGCACGAAAGAGAGAGAGAGCGCTCAAAACGCTCGTGCGTAAAAAGCGCGCGCGCGCGTGCGGCCCAAATTCGACGGGGAGAAAACGCCCGATCGATTCCGCGCGGTTCCTCGCCGCTCGCTCGCGCGCTCGCGCGAAAGTCGCCGGAACTCTCTCCGGCCTCCTCCTCCTCCTCCTCCTCAACCTCCTCCCCCGTCGCCGGAGGGGGTGGCGGCCCCCTCCTTCTCCTCCTCCACCCGTTGTCGCGCCCTCGCGTCGCGCGCGGACGGGACGGACTCGACCGCCCCGTCGGCGACGATCCGGCGTGTCTCCCGAGTTCTCCTCTTGCAGACGGTCCTCGCCCGGCGTAAAATGGGAACGTAAGAACCGCCGCGGCACAGCAGAGGCCCACGACACTCGCCCACGAGCCCTCGACGCCGCCGTGTCCGCCCGCCGCGGCTCAGCGCGGGCCAACGACCAATGAGCGCGCTCGGGACAGCCGCGGACTGACCGAGGGGGCGGCTGGGCGATCGAGATCGCGCGGTCGATCTTATGTCGCTTGATAATCGATGAGCCCGCCAGGCATGCGTGGGCGCCACCTAGCAGCGATTGACGGACCGATGTAACGCTCGCTGCGTCCCGGAGGCGAAGACAATCGTAGTTTCTTAGGTAGTCACCGAATTAAGACATAAGTAGATTATAATAGATAGATATATATATACACGTAAGAGCAGCTATATATATACACAGATATACATATATATATACACCCAAAAGTATAGATCAAAAGAAGAAATCACAATCTCTATATATCATTTGTTGAGAGCGTCGAGATCATTGTATATTATATATAATATATATATATATATAAAAATTGACTACTGATCGCCGGATCGATCAAAAGTATACATACATATATCGAGCAACACGAGTACCTTGAGCGGGCAATAACCAAAAAATCGGTGAGCGGCCGGCATCTCCGAGAGATCCGCGCCGACTCGAGACGGACGGACAGACGGACGACTCCGAGATCCCACGGGATTTTGAGATCCTCGAGGGAGCACGTCGGAGGGTCCGAGAGAGAAGGTGAGGCCGTACGAGGTCCACGCGCACGTACGGCAGGGGCGAGAGGCAATCGGGTGAGCTTGTAATCGAAACGTCCGAGAAGAGATTTTACGATTTTAAGGATACGCATTCTCTACAGGGAACTAAGTAACTTTAAAGAGAGAGAGAGAGAAAAGAAATATATTATATATACATGTAGTAGTGTCCTTAAGAAGAATCCAAGTCTCCGAAGAGACCGGTGTGTCGGCGAGGGCCGGCGATAGGCAACGTAACGTTGCGAGAGAGGGAGAGAATTAACTTAATTTCGGAGCGAGATGGCGTCTGCTCGCGCGGTCCCGCCGTCGAACGCGTGAGGATCCCGCGCGATGACCGTCGCCTGAGCGAAGGACGCGATCGTCATCTCGTACACGCGCGGATCCCCGCGGCGAAGGCATGAATCTCGAGGTGGAGCTGATCGCGGGGGTCGTCAAGGGCGGCCCGCCCCCCGCTCATCTGCCGGCGCCGAGGCTCATCAAGATATTCATCGCCGGCGAGAGGGATGGTAAGTGTGTGCCCGTCCGCAGGGACCGAGGGGGGGAAAACCACTGGGGACATCGTGGCCTACAGACTTGCGGCATTACTGCGCGTTGCTAGGCATTTTGGACATTAGTCTGGGCATTGTAAAGATAAAGTAAGATACCCAGGCAACCCAGACAACATGCATGTCTGAACGACGTCTTAGAGACATGTTTAAGTCTAAACGACGTCTATAAAACGTAAGAAGAAAAAGAGTCTTAAGACATTGTCAAAAAGATGTCTTCGTGACGTCTTATAAAAATATAAAATAATGATTGTATGTCAAATAGTGTTTATGTTACCTTTGAAGTTTCACTTAATACATTTGTTTAAAGCGTCTGTGACATTTGCTAAGATAATTTTTGAAAGCTGTTAAAAGTAGAAAAGTTTGTGAAATTAGAATAATGAGATTTGTATGAGACATATGTCTTTAAGACGACATAACGTTCTCTGGGTAAAGTAATGCCCACTGGGCATCAGGTGTACAAGATTTTGGCCAGCGATTTCCCCCCTCGGTAGGGACGCTCCGTTGAACGAAGCGCAGCGTTTTGCCGAACGTCCGCGCGACACACTTCCGGCTCCCGATAGAATCCAGCGGGGGATATTGCTCCGCTGCACCTCGTTATACTCCGCGTAATAAGCAAAATTCAATCGCGGTGACGTCACGCGCACGTGAGGCAACACGTAGGCGTAGGGAGATCGGGAAGAGGGACGGAGAACGAGAGTGCTTCTATTAGCGCGAAATCGAATTCACATTCGGCCAATTTTGCCGGCTAGACTTCCCGGAGGAGCGCAAGCAGCTGCTGGAGGCGGTCGGCCCGGAGCTGCAGTCAATTTACGACGATATGGGGATCGAGGTCAGTGCTAAGCGCCGATTTTCACCTTACCTTATTCTTCATCGTAGCCGCGTGCCAAGTGTCTGCTTCGTCCTGCGCAGGTGCTGCTGGTGGACATGCAGTACGGGTGCGGCGACGACCCGGACGCCGATCCGCACCTGGCGGAATACTTCCTGGAGGAGATAAGCGCGTCCCACCGACACTCCAGGGGATGCTTCCTCCTGGTAAGGAACGCCCGCGACGCTGTTTACCCGGCGTACCACACTTCTCGTCTCTCATCATGGAATTACACGGAAAAGAAAGCGTAGCTGCCTTAACTAAAAGCCACATGTGGTAACTAAATTTTAGTTGCAAAATATGGACAGCTAATATTTAGTTGCGATAGCCAAATATTTTGTTACTGTGCCTATTGTATTTAGACGCGACGGCAAACCGTTTGCTGCGCTTTAGAAATTTATAGTTGTCCCTGGTAGCGCAATAATATATTGGCGCGATATTGGGAAATAATGTAAATCCAGTATTCCCAATGTCGGTCCGATATTGTAAGATCCCAGTGGGAAATGATTCGTCGATACGACGCCGATTCGAAATCGTTTCGACATCGATCGACGAGTCGTTTCTCGCTAATCTTGTATCAATATTAGACCAATATTCTTGTTACATTGTTAAATATTGGCCAATGCACTTCCAACATAAATCTAATATTATATCATTATTATCGCGCAATATTTACATTTATTTCGTGGCCAACATTGGCTTTACGTTGGACAATATCGGCCAATGCATTTCTAATGTAATCAACATTGGGCCAATGTTTAGCTAATGTCTAGCCAATGCACTAGTGCACTGTGCTACCAGGGATGGCAACAAAATATTTTCAGCAAACCATGATTAGCTACGGTAGCGAACATTTTTTTTCAGTGTAAGAGTCATTATGCGACGGTCCGGCACGCATGTAGTATTCCTCGCTAAAGTACATTCCATCTCGCGGGGGTGAGTGAGGTTCCCCGTGAGCCGCCACGGGTTATACCGCCGTGTCACACAACCCCTTTGCGCGCGCGCCTTATCACACGCGTATTTGCCCTCGCCGCATTCTCGCGTCGCGTCGCATCGCTCTTGTCTTACCTCCCTCTGACATACACACACACACACACTCACACGCGCGCGCACACACACATACACACACATATACACATATACATGCCTCCCGGTACGCCCCGAGAATGCAGAGGAGTGACACGTTTCTCCATTTGTTATCCTTTTCAGCTGTTGACGGGAACAAATTATACCGTAGGGTGGGTACCAACGGAATTGAAAGAGGCTACCTACCGAACGCTTCTCGCGCACTGCGCTCTTCTTAAAGATCATTACGAGCACAATGGGCACTCTTATGTTTTGAATGCAAATAGGTAACGCTGATGTTTAGAATCTCTCCACCTACTCTCCCCCCTTTTCCCTACCTCTCCCCGATCGTATCTTCGACCCTTTCTTTTTGAGTCGTCATAAGCTGCGTGTGTGAACAGCGTGCAGACCGCGCGGCGGGAATGGCAGCGGGACCAGGAGCCGGGGCTGCGCCAGGCGCTGAGGGCCGCCGCGGAGCGCGCGATCGCGGAGCAGCCGGAGAACCAGGAGGTGAAATACATCCTAAAGAGCACGGCGGAACGGCAGCTGGACCACGGCCTAAGTGAGTGGCGAGGCTGTTCGTAGTCCCCGACCCTAGTTAGCACAATGCATCGGCGCGATATTGGGAAGATAATGTAAATCTAGTATTCCCAATATTGGTCCAGGTCTTCTCTTATTTAGCAATATTGGTCTAATATTGTATCAAATATTCTTATCACGTTGTTAAATATTGGCCAATGCACTTATAATTTTTGCAATATAATATATTGAAAATTTTCGTGTATTGTAACACAAGATTTACATACACAAAAATTTTCAATAATTGGAACACTATTGCAACAACATATTTCTGAGATCAAATTAAGTAAAAAAGTCCCGTACTGCTTTTCCCTCCGACAAACAGTTATCGAGATATCATAAGCTAAACGTTGAAAAAGCTATAAATTTTCTCTTGAATATCTCGATAAGTATTAGGCAAATCTAAAGATGTTTCAGACAAAAGTTGGTCACATTAGTTAGCAGAATAAGATAGTATAATAAACGATAGGGGGTTCCATTAAAAAAATTGAAGGTGACCTTCACGTGACCTTTAAATGACTATCCAAGGTCAAGTCAATGGCACCGCCTTATGTCCCCCTTCGAACCAAACAACTTTTGTTTGAAACGTTTTTCCACGTCTTTTATATTTTTGGAGATATTTGCGTGGATCATTTAAAATGAGACACTGTACAATTATTAGCGTGCAATATTTACATTTATTCCATGACCAATATCGACCAATGCATCGCTAATATAACCGACATTGGACCAACGTTTAGCCAATGCACTGTGCTACTAGGGGAGACATTGGAGTCGAGGCGATTCTAAGGCTGATGGCAGAAAACGATTCGTAAACGCTTAAGCCTGGCTTAGTCGTAGACGCAAGGCAGAGGAAAACTTGAGTCGTGAAACTCTATTGTATGCGACTTAAGTTTTTCTCTGCCTAGCCTCACGTCTACGACTAAGACAGGCTTAAGCGTTTACGAATCGTAAGGCAAGGCAGAGAAAAATTTAAGTCGTGAAACTATTGCTTTACGTCTACGACTAAGATAGACTTGGGGTGGCGTCCCATGGAGATCATTCTGATAGAAGTCTTAAAAAAATTCCGTCGAAACGGTTTTGGCGATCCGCTGATTCCGCTTCCGCGTATTCCGCTCCATGGGACGTCGGCCTTAAGCGTTTACGGATCGTTTTCTGCCATGAGCCTAAGGCCGCCGCTGCTCCGGCATGTTCATTTCGTGTACGATACGTCACATTTCTGCGAGCTCGTAAATAAATAACCGATCGGGATACCGTCACTCCGTCGCTGTCAATATTTGATCGACTCTCGTGCGACGGCACGCCGCTGCGGGCATGTCGTATTTCGCGACTCGCGACTGAATTTGTGGACTTATCGAGCTTTCTCCTCCGAAAATAGATAGAGATCCCGACCTTCTAGGTCAAGCATCGTGCGCCGTTTAAATTATTCTCCTCGTCAAACGTTCGCGACGGCCGTTCGCAAAGGAATGTGTTTCGCACACCCACCGCGTTTCACGTTATAAGTGGCTTTCACGTAAAGGGTCTGGAAATTGAGCCGCTTTGTGCAGCGTCTAATGCCGCGCTAATTCGTTTCCAGCTAGAAAATTTAATTGGTGCTCGAGGATATTTTTAGCCGCGCGTTAGCTCCCGCTGGCTCGAATTTATTACAAATCTCCGGACGTACGGCGATTAAAATCCCGGTATCGGGAGAAATTATTCATCCCCGAGTTCTCTTGGACGCGATAAAAGCATTTTGAAGCGAGCCTCGAAGACCCCTTTCAATCGCTATGCAGATATAAGTGCCACGCAGCGGCGGCACGTGTAGGAGCACTAATAATTCATCGACGGTATAATCGTTGGAACGTTCTTATCAGATCTAGACCAGCAGGGCTTGGGAATAATGGCCGTGATTCGCGAGTGGACGGGCGACGACGCGCCGAGGTGCGCGGCCGCCGCCGAGGATCTCAAGACCCGCATCCGGGCCGTCTTGCCCCACGAAAATGTTGTAAATTTTCACGTGGAGCACCGTGACGGCGGTATCGATGCCGACTGTGACGCGCACGACGAGTATCTAGGTAGACTCCGGCAGCTGATACTGGACAGGCTCCAGCAGCTGGTGAACGCGTCCGTCGAAGCTGACCCGGAGATCAAGAGTCGCAAGAAAATGGTTCAGGAGGTCTACGCCGAGAGTATGGCGCACTTCGCTCTTCTTCGAGAAATTCCGCTGGCCGACGCGGGCGACGAGACCGTGGAGCGAGTTAAACAGCTTATCCTTGCAGGTATTCTTTGCAGGACGGTGTAAAAGGCGTGAGAATACATGTCGTGCAATTGGATCTGATGTGTAAATCTCCAGGCAAGGAGCACAAGCACGGGCCGATTCTAATCTACGGGCCGAAATCCTCTGGAAAATCGTCTGTCCTTGCGCGCGTCTACCGGGACTCGCCGGACTGGCTCTCGACGCCGACGCTCCGTGTCGTCCGACTGTGCACCTCGACACCTCGGTCCGCCTATAGCCTGGAGCTGCTCCGCATCCTCTGCCAGCACGTCGGCTTTCTTTGCGGGGACAACGACGGTAATCTGCCGCGAGACGCCTCCTTCGACCCACTCTACCTCAACAATTGGTTCAGTCTCATTATACGCCGCTTGGAGGAACATCCCCTTCCGGACCAATTAATTATTCTCCTCGACGACCTCCATCGCTTTCATCCGCTCGAGTGCGACATCGTCGCCGCCCTGTCCTGGCTACCGCTCACTCTCCCTCCGGGTGTTCACTTTGTCGTCACTTCCGCGCTCCCGCCCGAGGGAATGCGCCTCACGCCGCTTCAAAAGGACCGTCTACGTAGCCCCGACATTCTTGTTGATCTTTCCGGGCGGGTGTGCGCGACGCCAGGCGTCGATGAGGTTCTCGAGCGTTTGGAGGACCTCGTCGGACTCGGCGCGGCTAATCGGATCGCCTCGATTCTCGCCTGCACCGAGTACGGCTTGTCGGAGACAGAAATACTCGAATTGATTATGCCTACCGGAGGAGAAGGACCTTTGCTCTTGGACGAAAGTCAATTTAACTTTGCGACTTGGTGCTTAGTCAGGAGGACGTTTGCGCCGTGGCTCAAAGTAAGTTGGATCGATACGGATAGTCGCTTTAATACCACATTTTCCGTGCCATGTGCCGCATTATATTCGTACTGCATTATTAAATTATTATTTTACAAAATATTATTTCAGGTACGAGTGATGAGCGGTCGATTAATGTTTTCCTGGCGCGGCCAGTGTCGCGAGGTCGCACTCAGAAAGTATCTCTCCAATCAAGACGTTTCTCGCGGTTACCACGCGGAGTTGGCCGGTCTCTTCTTCTCCGAGGAGGTCGACGACAGTTCCGACAAATCACCGGAGAATCCAGCCTCTTCGCCACCCGTCAAGGAAACGCCGTTTCAAAGCACGCCGCAAACGCAGGATGTCACGTACACACTTCGTCACGTTGAAGAAGCCTGGCTGCACCTTCTGCGCGCCTCCGACGTTGACAAGCTGAAGAAACTCGCCGTCTGCGCGTTCGACTTTCTTCTCGCGAGTGCCCAGATGATCTCCGTGAGCTATCTGCGATGCGTCCTCGAACACGCCAGGCGATATCTCCTCGAGCGCGACTTGGAGCTCGTGTATTACGCCGTGAGAAAATCCAGCGACGTCCTCACCAGAGATCCTCTTCAGCTCGCTGCGCAGCTTATCTGCTGGTTAAGGCCGGTTGCCGAAGACGGCGGTGATCTTGTGAGTCCTGTTTTTTCATTATTCTTTTTCTCTCCATAAGGAAAGCTATTAATTCACAGGAAAGGTTTACTCTTTTTCTCTTCAAAAGGTCAGTAGAATGGTCTTAGCAGCTATGGCTTGGTGCGACGGTTACACCGCGCCTTTGCTCGTGCCCTTGAACGGATGGCTACAACCGCCTCTGCCACTGCAGATCCGGGCGATTACGTGTCCTCAGGGAGTTAAATTGATCGAAGCGGCACCGTCCGGCCAGCATGTAGTTGTCGTGCCACCGCAGGGGGATGCTCAGTTATGGCACGTGATGTCCGGTCAGCTCGTTCATACGTTCAAAGGTAAAGAGACAAGTACAGTTTGGAAGAAATTGATACTGATTATTGCATTATAACAATATTTTCTTCTCCATTCTGGATTCCTCAAGTGTGTTTTCATTAATAATCATTAATAGATCCTGTTTTTGTCGTACCAGGACACTCCAGCCCAATCTCGTGTTTAGCCATCACCCATCAGTCGCAGTATTTGCTGACCGGCTCCGAGGACACCTCCATTATCGTCTGGGACATGAAGGATCTCGTTATGAAGCGCCGAATTTGCGAGCATATCGCACCGATCCTCACTTTAACTACGGCGCTTAACAACTCCGTTATCGTGAGCGGTGGTGAAGATTCGAGAATTATCGCTACGAGCTTGCTCACTGGCGAAGTCCTGATGAAGGTCGATCATCATCGAGGCCCCGTCACCACTATTCGAGTCGATTCCGCTGGAGAAGTCTTGGTTTCTGGCTCAGTCGACGGAACTGTGTGTCTTTGGTCCCTGGAAAGCTTCAGTCTTCTCAACAGTATTGCTCTACCTTCTCCGGTGATCATGTTAGATGTGTCCGCGGACTCAGTTTTTCTTCTAGCCGCTTGCGAAGATCAGAAGCTCTATCTAAGATCTTTGGCAACGGGCACGGATATCCACACGCTCAGGGGACATCAAGGGCCAGTTAAGAGTCTCTGTCTGGCGAAAGATTGTAGAAGAGCTATCGCCGGCGGTGTTGAAGGCAGAGTATCCGTGTTTGATATGCACAGTGGAAAGTTGATCAGGACCTTGCCCGCTAATCCATCGGCAAACGTTACTTCGGTCAAGGTGAGTGAACGCAAAATTGCGCTACTTTTCAACGCTGCTTTTTTCTTATTTAGTTTTAACACGTTTTACCACTGAGTTTTCCTCGTTACTCCATTTCGATCACGCCATTTCCATTTTCATCTCTCGCAGGTAACCGAGAAAGATGATTTTCTGATAACCGGTGGAGGAGGTCGCGTGACTTACTGGAGTTTCCGCGGTGAGGAACCACCGCCGAAACCGCAGAAACCCGGGAAACAGGATTCTCTGCAGCCACATACCGCACCGATATCCTGCTTGGACATCTCCAGGGATGGCGCCATGGCGGTCACCGGTGGTGTCGATTCCTTAGTCAATTTATGGCAGCTCAACACTCACGAATTGTTATCCACCTTGGAAGGACATATAGCTAGCATCACCTGCATTGCATTTTCCGCATCAGGACTCTTTGTCGCATCTGGTGCGGGCTTTTATGAAATGTTTTTTTTTCTTCTGCCAGTTGACCTTTATTCGCTGTTAACGTATCTAGATAAATCACGTAAATTCTTTAGGATCCGAGGATAAGACAGTACGCGTGTGGGGTTTAACCCTGGGACTTGTCGTGGCTACATTCAGGCATCAGGCACCGGTAACTGCCGTTACGGCTATGCTGGATGGGAGAAGAGTGGTCAGCTCAGATCGTGCCGGCTCTATCAGGGTCTGGGCAGCAGACAGTGGTACATTGATTCAGTCCGTTTGCGGACCTGGACGATGTTTCGCTGTTGCGTCCGATATGAGGTGAGGAAACAGGATTTGTAGTAGACTGATTATACTTCTCTGTGCCAAGTATTTCTTATCCGGTTTCACCATTCGCTCCTCGTATTTCTATATATCTTCAAACTTTCGGTATTTCAAGACACGCTCGTACTAACATGCCTCAGCTCAACCAATCCATCATTGCAGATATGCGGTATGCGGATCTAGCGATAACCAGGTGCGCATAATTAGCCTAGGCGCCGGTCCCGAGGAGAAGCATCAGGTGTCGCACTCGCAGGATATCACGTGCCTGGTAGCAACGCCGCATTCTCAGTACCTGATCACCGGTTCCCGCGATATGAGCCTGAAAGTCTGGCAACTGGCCGGCGGTAAACTCTCCCAAGTATTGGTTGGTCATACCGATCATGTGACTTGCGTAGCAGTCGCAGTGCTCGACAAGTCCATAGTGGTTTCCGGGTCCAGGGACGCCAATTTGATCGTCTGGGATATCAACACCGGCGCCGACTTGCATACTCTCGTCGGCCATCTGGGCTACGTGACCTGCGTGCGTCTCTCCGGCGACGGTACTCTGGCCGTTTCCGGGAGCGAGGACAAGAGCCTTATCGTCTGGGATACGAAAAAGGGCACCCCGCTCAGCTCCATTATGCTACACGTACCGGTTTTAGGAATTGAAATGTCTACCGATTGCTCCAGGATGGCGGTACATTTGCTGGAGCACAAGTGCATGCCTATTTTATGTCTGCATAATACTCCCGCGCAATACGTCAAATTGCCGTCATATGTGGCGCCGCGGGATCTGAGACCACCAGGACCAAAGCGACCCGCCAAGAGGTTGTTGAAGAAAGAGGTGTCTTTAGATACTTATACCTGGCAGCGAAAGTATGGACATCTTACATCAGGTTATCATTTTTATATAATTCTAATATCATTTGGAGATCGGGATCGATCTCTTAGGCTTGTTTATGTAAGATCGGAGGAAGGGTTTAACTTAACATTTGTTGCATTTTATCTTCAGGTATCATAGTCTCGAGTATCGAGGAACGATTGAAGCGTCGTTTTAGCGTGAGCGCGTCGATGGAGGAGATCAGCCAAGCAGGTCTAGCCGGCTCTCAACCTGGCCTAGGTCCTGAGCAGGCCGCTTTAGCACAATCTCAACATTTTGATCAACTGGAGGCACTTTGGAACAAGCAGTCGCCGCCGCCAAGACCACGTGGCCTAGTCCGGACATTAACGAAACAAAGCTCACTTCAGGCTACCCGAATCTCCGACTCTGAAGAAGAAGGTGAGCGCAGATGACAGTATCTTTTATTATCTAATTTACTCAAACAAATACTTATTTTTCATAATAAGACACAAAGATTAAGTTAAGAACAGTGGGATATTATATTGCAGATACACCGGAATAATGGCAGAATATTTTCTATCGACAACCTTCGGTTGATTGTCGAGTATATTTAAGCTACAAAATGTCCTTCCGTGTCATTCGATGCAATAAATAAAGATATACCAGAGGTAATAGACTAGAAGAAAATGCAAAATTTGTGCCATTATTTTTACAATACGTGTATACTTTGTTTTATTTTATTATATCTTACTGTCCGTTATTCAAATCTATAATGTTTTATACAATATCAGTTATGTAAGACTGTACATATATAAACTTTACTTATTCCGTTTGCTTGTCGATTACGTGTGTGCAGTTTGGTAATATTTCGCGATAATTTTCCATGCTTTCGGCGCCATAAATCTTTCGGGAGGATCTTCACCATTTTTGGCCAGATCTAACGTAAAAAGAAAGAACAAATACTTTTACAAGTCTTGTGGAGATAAACGTGCGTATACTCATAAATAAGAATAATATAAAATTATGCAAACCAACGGATAAGAAAAATGTGTAAGAACAGTATAAAAACTTACTGCGCATTTTGGTACCGGATATAAAGACGAAGTCCTGCTGCCGTTCGGCCTCGAAGAAAGACATTTTCTTCGCTTTGGTGTCGTAAGCGGCTACCCTGAAAGGAATAATTTCGAGATTCTGCAAACCCGGCGCCAGTGATAGGACGCGCGCGCCGTGAGTGGCGTCGTAAAGATTGCCGTCCGGCGTGGCGGATGCATCAGGGTGAGGAACGCCGGCGGGATCTCTTCCGACGATATAGAAATTGGCTCCTGCGATCATACGGGCTTTGGCATGCCACTGCACCTGAAGGATGCGAATTAGCGGCTGAGCCTTTTTTAAGTTGGACACTAACAGTCGTTACATATTTCAGGTGTTGCACGTAACGCATGGTTTAACAAAACGTGTAGGAAGAAATATGTACCTCTGTGGGACCGGCGTAACACATAGGGCTAGGGAAGATAGCGAGAATAGTGTCCTCGTGCAAGACACCCTCCTCGAGGACTGCCTGGTGCTGCTGTATTCTGACCGGCAGGGGGACGTCGTCGTCTTTAGTCCACCCGCCTAAAGGATGAAGAAGGAGTACTGGTTTCTTAAAGCCATACTCTTCGAGACGTCTCCTGGTGTCCTGAGGTACAATGAGATATGATAGGAGTAACGAACGAGCACTACCGTTCGCGCGAAGAATTTCGCAAAGGGTCAGCGCACCCACCTGCATCAATAACGCGTGTCCGTTGTGTATCGGATTTCGCAGTTGGAAAGCGAAAACGGCGTCGGCGCCAATCTCCCGACACTTAATCCTGATCTCGCTAGGCGTCAGCCTGTAGTGATCCAGCCCGTCATTCCATTTAATCTTTTCGAGCACTTCCAAATCCCCACCGACCAGCCAGTCGCCAGAATCACGGATTAATCTGACGTAGGGATGCCCGGGATTATTTGTGCCGAATTGACGGCAGCAACGCTCTTCCTTGCGGTGGAGATAAAATTCGGGATTGCGCAAGACGGCGAGATCTTTGTCCTGATATCTCAGGACAAGCGCTGCCGCCTCGAAACAGCGCTCTTTGTCAGCGGTGCTCACAGCAAGAACAATGGGAATCGATTGATTGATCGGCACGCCGTTTTCATATAGACAATTGAAATGCTGCACCTAAAAACAAAAACGATGTATTCGATATACGGATTCTTTTTTATATTCAAGACCGTCTTAAGATCATCTTTAGATACTTCGTAGCCAATGAAATGTTCCATACAGCATCTTTAGGTAAATTCATGACGGTCTTGAATAAGACCCGACTATGAATACCGGCCTATAAGTCGGAACCGAGGGGTAAACCGCTGACCAAAATTATCTACACCAATGCCTACTAACCCCAAGTGGGTTTATCTTATTATCTTGTTTCGTCTTATTTTATCTTGTTTTGCACAATGCCCTCAGCGGTTTACCCTCGGTTGGAACGCATAGGATAGGCTTAAACCTACTTGAAGATACTCGTTCTCTCTCATAAATCCTTTCAAAGGCGCCGCCCATCCTTCAGCGAGAACTTGCAACCATTGCACGTCTATCTTCCCAATTTCCAAAGTTGGGAGAGTTTCCATCTCCTTCCGGACCTCGTCCAATCTATCCTCCTTCACGAATAACTCCAGAAAAGATTGCTTAAATTCGTACACCTTTGGTATAATATGTTTGCGCTGGAGAAAGTCGACGACGATGTCGGTGGACTGTTGAACCGTCGCCATCTCCGTGTTAACGATGAGATCGGGCTCGGTAGGTATGTCATAATTTTGGTCGATACCGGTGAAACTCTTAATGATACCCTGACGTGCCTTCTTATAGAGCCCCTTGACGTCACGAGCCTCGCAGACCTGGAGGGACGCGTCGACGAACACCTCGAAGAAGGGCAGACTGGCGTTCTCGTGAATTTCTCGTGCTATTTTCCGATCCGCCGCGAACGGCGACACGAAGCTACAGAGGGCAATGATGCCAGCATCCGCGAAGAGTCTCGCGACCTCAGCAACGCGACGTACATTCTCCTCGCGGTCTTCTTTGCTGAAGCCGAGATTGCGGTTCAGACCGGTGCGCATGTTGTCGCCGTCCAAGCTGTACGCGGGAATCCCCTGTTTCCAGAAATAAGGTCGAATAAATACCACGAATGTAGAGCAACGAGTCGAGTGTGTCGTGATGTACCTGAGAGACGAGATATTCTTCAAGCTGAAAGGAGATGGAAGTCTTCCCGGCACCGGAAAGTCCCGTCATCCAAATTGTGCATCCGCGAAATCCCCGAACGGAGCCGATCGCTTGTCCTCGTTTCGTTCTGGACACGTGATGCGCTTGAGACAACACGTTGTTCGCTGTTACCTGCATCTAAATTGAAAATACATCCCTTTTTCTTCATCAATCTCATCCCTTTTTTCTCATCAACGTTATACTCCTTGAATACCGTGATAGAAATACTTTGCCGAAAGTAAGTACGAAATCGATCAAGCAAGAAGTTATTGAAAACTTACTGAAGGTATCTGAAAATGAATTGTAATTTTCCTTGTGAAATTCAATGTAATACCGCGAATGTAAGGAAAGTTAAAGTATACTGCTGGAAAGTAACAATAATATGCAATTTATTGAATTTAACTCCCAGCAAACACCAAAGTAACAATTACATAACATCAATGCAAATGGAATATAGCAGGCATGTGTTATATGACATTTATATTGACGTTATGTAACTGTTACTTTGGTGTTTGTTGGGCTGTGTCACTTTTTAGTAAAAAGATTTTGAAATAATTTCTCCTTGAATTTTTACAGAAATATTAATGAGATTACAATGAAACGGAGTCAATTGAGGGAGATTTTCAAACACATCGCAGCAAAATTTCACTATATCTTCAATGAAATATTTCCAAGAGGTATCTCTCCGAGTCTTCAATACGGCAATTTTATCTCAATAATTATATCTTACCTCCTTCGGGGAATCCGAAATTCCCAGAATCGGTCGTACAAAGATTCCCATTTCTTAAAGATTTCCACAAACTTGCCTCTTTTTATTTCTTTATTTATTAGCTGTGCTACGCGACAACTTGTAATATCTAACAGTGACTCTTGTTATTTTGCAAGAGTATTATTTTTATAAGAATGCAATATATATATAACACATATATATGTAACGATCCTCGTACATCAGTTACATTAGCGGAAAACACGGTGGGTCTGAAATGCGCGACGGACGGTAGAAAACTGATCTTGTGTATGTAACGTAAGATGCTGGTAGAAGCGAGAAAGTATGAAGAAAGTCACTTTCATCGGTATTCCGGGGGACAACAATTCCGGGACACGCTCAAGAGGCTACCACTGTGTAAATGCACGGCTGCGTCAACACTTCTCGGTGTCCTCTCAGCCCGGGACTCTGATAAATCTAACGAACTTTTATTATACACATCGAATCACAGTTACGTTTATTAAGATGGAGGAAAATGAGACCGCCTAGTAAACAGACCGCCCGCGGTAATAACTGATTGGTACATTTGTTCAGATATCGAACAGATCCGGTGTCATCTGTGTCTACATTAAACTCGTGTTTTGCTGACAGAATCGAGATAATTATAGTGGGAGATTGGCGACAAAGACCGCGCAGAATTATATTATTTAAATGCTTACGAGATGGCAGATCTTATTCTGCAGTCGATTTGTCATCCCAAATAACGCAGAGGTAATGATTGTGAATTCTGCAGACGCGTACGGTTAAAAAGTAATTGTTTTTTGACACAGGTGCTTTTAACAACTTTCGTAAAATAACAGGAAAAGATAATAACTTTATGGATGCGTGAATTTTTCGAACAAAAGTTATTAAAAAGATCACACAAGAACTGCAAATGTAATGTACGCTCCAAATAGCACAAAGGTGAAGTTCATAAAAAAATTCATCTTAAAGAATAGCAATTCCTACGGAATTATAAAACTGAATATCTGAAGAATTGTTAAAAGAACCAGCCAGAATCGTCTTGTTCGTCTTGAAGTATATATTCCTCGGGAGTCCATTATAGTGCATGCAATTTCCCGAATTATTCTTATCGTATTCTTTTGTGTATTCTTAAAGAAATACAATTCAAACGGGAAGAGAAAACTTGAAGATTACCTTGCAAATTTGCCGTGCTGTCTTAGTAATACCGCTCGCTGCCGCGACCTCGCGTTAGGCTTTCTCACAACTAAAACTTATCTCGCATTAATATAAGGGGTGAGCCGGCGAAAGAGCTGATCCGACAGCGACTAATGTCTCGTGGATGGGCTCAACGACTTGAATATATCCGACGACTAAGTAAACGTATTTTTAATGTCAGAAAAAGACTGTATTAGGCTTGCGTAAACGCAAGAGTTTTATCTTATCTCTTTTTTTTTATATTTTATGCATACAATTATATTTAATTATATGCAGTTATATATAATTACGCGTACATTTACTATACAGGGTCAAAATAATCTTTCATCCTTGAAGTTACGTGCATTCAGAATGAGATTCTGAAACAACGTTTCTTTTTTGCAAAACTTTGGCTTAGTTTTTAAATTATTAATAAAAATTAATAAAGCGGACACGGAGGGCTACGATTTTGGTGTGGATTTCTGATGAATCTGCTGCCAATCTGTTAACATTTTGCTGCCCTGGTGAAAATAGAATTTGGAGCGTAAATCGAACACGTAAGGGGAGAGTGACAGAAGCGTAAACGAAATGTGTAGGAAGCGTATTGGAACAGCGAAGCGTGAAAGAAACTTCGAACGCTTCTTTTACGCTTCGCTGTTCCAAATTACGCTTCCTACATATTTCGTTTACGTGTCACTCTCCCCTTACGTTCGATTTACGCTCCAATTTTTATTTTCACCAGGGTGACCGGGATACTTTGCGCGCACCGCGAACACATGTGTTCAAAAATTACTATTTGAGAATCTAAACACGATATTGAACACATTTTCTGAAATATATTGACAACTGGATCTTCTTTTCTCTCAAAGAAAATTTAATACATTTCATCCGCATGCGGTATTTAAATTCTCCCCGAGTTACCGACGATTCGAATTACCTCTCGAGTCGGGGTTTCGATCCCCGCTAGAATAGCCTTGCCCTAGCAGAAACGCTTTTTTTCACGAGGATCAAGGTGTCAAACACCAAGTATACGGTTCTCGGAATTTTCGACGCATCCAGTTCTTCGTGCGTCTGTCGCGTACCGGACCTCGTCCAGCTGAAATATCTTCTTCCTTTTATTATGACTGTTATTCCAACTGCCTGTGAAATAATACGGCAGAGATGCCGGCAGTTTGCAGGTTATGTCGCGCTCAGCATCTCGAGCATCTCGAGAGCACGTGCTGACGAAGAAAAGACAGTTTTTGGTCAGTTTTGCCATGCTCGCTCGGTTATGTGAAACCGGAGGTGTTTGACAGGTCGCGCCTGATCGGTCACAATATTTTACGGCCACAATGTACGTATATTTTACTTTGTAATCACGGAGTTCGCGCGCGAACGATTGTTGCCCGCGTCTCAACGAGCCTCGTCTCTTTTGCAGTAAGCCAACGGCTGCGATTATTAGAAAATGGAGAACTTCTGTCCACTGTGCTCAAGGAAGGGCGTTACGAGAAGAGTCAAGGCGTTTCAGATCAACTTGGACGAGGCGACGTGGTTATGCGAGTCGGAAGAAGTAAACTTGTTCCTTATTTTCTCTCCCTACACTTCCTTCACACTTGTGCTCACGGCTCATCTCGTGTTTCAGTGCCCCTGGCCGATCGGTTACGCGGAACTGGTATTCTTCAAGAGAAATGCCTTGTCCTGCAACTGGGAGGAAGAGGAGAAACGACAACCGTGTCCCGACGGAGGGGATGACAAATCCCCACTGGCGCTGATGGAACTCTCGCTCTACACGCCACCCGTAACTCCCGGAGACAAATCGCTGCTGTCTGAACTCCTGTCGGAATTTGAAAGCATTGATTTTGAAGAAGAAGAAGAAGAAGAAGTCATTAAGAGTGAACGGGTCGAACAGACCGACATTGTTGGAATGCAGCCTGGGCTCACCAACATCGAAAGTATGAATACTAATCCTAGTGTCGTTCTTGATATTGATGAATTTTGGAATACTATGGAAATAGATGAACGCGGCGGTTGTCTCGCGAATCCGACCGTAACGAACCATACGTTTAAGAATCTCGACGCGTTTGATGACGCAAATGCAGAGTTCGGTTTAAATACGGATTGTAAAACCGGCGACGAACGATCAGACGTAGCAAGTGGCGCGAAGTTTCGCGCGAATACATTACTGGAAAATACGGAAGTACTAGTCGACGGAGATATTACAAATAACTTCAATGCAACAAGCGAATCCGCAGAGAATGTGGCTGACGATCTGTATACATTAGTAAATACCCATATCAGAGAGTGTGTACCTAGCCATGTATCTGAAAACCTGGATGATGATTGGTTAAAGTCGTTACTAACCTGACGATAGTAACAATGCAATTTATTGTTACTTAATCCCTTAATGCACGGTTGCTGTATAATGCCCGAGTTGATTCAAGATTACGGGTTGCAACTGACCTTTATAATTTGTGATAATAGGATAACGTTTAATTATATTAAAGCATTTTTGTAAAAAAAAAGTACTCTTTTGAGAAACAGAATATTTTGTTAGTACATTTATTTATGTTGGTCTTCGATTGTCTTTCTTTTAATATAATAATTTACCTGCACCCAAAATTTTCAATTTTTAGAGGAAGCTATTTCAGTTTGGAGAACAAAAGAAAGCCGGTTGAACAGGAAAGAAACTTTACTTGATTTTAGCCCATAACAGAGCCCAGATAGCACAGTGAATTCGCAAGGTATTCTTCAAGGGTGGATGATGTACAGAATGTACAGAAACGGTCCACGTAGATCTGAATAAAATTCACGACACAACTCTGCCATTCCTATTATTGTACACAGGGTAAGGAAAAAGTATGGAAACCCCCTAAATTTCTCGAAAACTATGCATTTTAGAAACACATGTTTGAGACAAAAGTTGTATGGTTTCAAGGGGGACATAACATGGTAACATTGGCTTGACCTTGGATAGTCGTTTGAAGATTACACGAGGGTCATCTTGAATTTTAAAAAATGAAAACCTGCATTTTTTATTATACCATCTTTTTCTATTAATTAATTGGAACAACTTTTGCCTGAAACACTTTTTATTTGTCTAATATTTTTTTAAATAAAGAAAACTTGGCAACTTTTTCAATATTTATCGTACGATATCTTGATAACTGTTTATCGTGAGGAAAAATGATACAGAATTTTTTTTACTGGTGTCAAGAATATGCTGGTACTATGTTCTCAGAATATATTTTACGCATAAAAACCCACCAATTCTGAGAAGTTTAGAAAAATCCAAGGTGAGGGCGTTATACTGCACATCTATCTTATTTTCCATTGACCAAATTATTTTCTTATCTCCTGACTGTTCGTTTATGCAATTTTAAATAATGCAAATAGCATAAATTACCTAAATATAACCGCTCGGAGACCTGCTGCGTTGTGCGCGCCTAAATTTGAACATTTCACGTGTCCTGTTTCAGTTTTGCAGTGCCGCAGCCGCCGCCGTAGCGCTGCCAATCTCTCCTCTCCTCTCCTCTCCTCTCCCTTTCTGTCCATCTTTGCTGCCGAGTGCGGGGAGACTTCGGATATTCTCTGCAAAGAGAACGAAAAGGAGGATGACGCAGATAAACATGGATTGACGTAAACACAAATGATTGTTGCGTACGACGAGCGGAATGAGAAGGGAACCATCTGTTTGTCCCGTTTGGTTCGTTAACGTTACCGGTTCGCACCAGCGGCTGAGGAAAGAAGCGTCGGGAAATCGGCGAAATTCAGTGGCGATACGAGCTTAACACGGGGAGGGGTGAGTTCGTATCTTCTCTTCTTGCGACGATGCCGGGCGCGGGCCTAACCTCAAAATCGAAAGCTTGGAAATCGGTTGAGACGCCCACGCTCGGTGTTCCAGCAGCAATCTCGATGAGACTCGCCCTTGTCAACTCACCGAGTGCGTTTGTTAACTGGCGATCTCGCGCGAGAACTTCGAGGCGCGCTTCTTGCGAGACACACGCGTAGCCTCGAGCGGAGCGGGCGGTAGAGCGGCGGGGACAAAATGCGGGAGGCGCGGGCGAAACGGGGTCTTTTTATTTTCGGGATCGAAGGTGCAAGGGGTCTAATTGGGAGGAACAACGCACTATTAAATGCATTAGCCGTTTACACTGCCCGCACTAATATCCTATTGTCAGCCCTATCGTTACATTGCATTCTAAATTTGCTCCTATCGCAGCTTTGTGAAGCTTATACTTCGTCGTTGCACAATTCTATCGCATAGATTTCATGTCTAAGCCGTCTAAGCAACGGCTACTTCTATGGGAATTAGTTTCGTGTTGTAAAATGTTTTAACAAAAACGTATGTGTATGTGTGTATGTGTGTGTGTGTGTGTGGTAAGATGTATTATGTTATATAACGAGATGCTATCTATCCTGACGCGAGACAACCGTAACTTTCAGGCGCGATGCGAGACAATGACAGGGGATGCTAACTGCTAGCAAGAAGAATACTGAACGAATCGTAAGAACTGATACGACTGCGCGCAAAAGATAAGAGTGGCTCGGAGGTGCGCAGGTGATTTTGAATTGTATTATTACACGCGACAATGGAGAGGGAGGACGATGGGGCAGTATTTCCTCCGAGGCAGCCAAAGTCAATGCGAGATAAGTACGACGAGAGCACAATTCTGTCATCCAAGATGTCGATTTTTGAGAAACACTTTGCGATCTCGGATGCGCAGACGTACGCGTTGCCCGAGCCAGAGTCTATGTTCGTGGAAGCGCCGTGGCAGTTGGAGCGACTGCAGAGGATAAAGGAGAAGCTGAACGACGTGAAGAGTCGCCTGAATGACTTCAGTATCGGCAAGTGGCAGCAGCACACGTGCCGGATGAACGCCTCGAGCGACATCGTGTACGAGGTGAAGTGTAAAGTGCAGGCGGAACTGGTGACCCAGGCGTGGTGCAAGTTCTACGAGATCGCTTGCAACTTCTCCCTGGTGCCGTTGAACGAGATCCGCCGCGAGCTCGGCGACAAGGGCTTCAGCTCCGTGCACCTCTGCGAGGCGCCGGGCGCGTTCGTGGCCGCCCTGAACCACTGGTTGAAGACGAACGCGCCTGACGTGCGGTGGAACTGGCTGGCCACCACTCTGAATCCCTATTGCGAAGGAAACTCGTACGACAGAATGGTCGCGGACGACAGGTTCATCAGGCATACTCTCAAGCATTGGTGCTTCGGCGACGACAACACGGGCGATATCATGAGTGTGAGGAACTTGGACGCTCTGGTGGAGAGATCAAAGTCCCTCGATGGCGGGGGACCGGTTCTGCTGGTAACCGCGGACGGCAGTGTAGACTGCACGGGCATGCCCGGCGAGCAGGAGAGCACCGTGGCGCAGTTGCATCTGTGCGAGGCAGTGGCCTGCATGCGCCTCCTGCAGAAGGGCGGTAACTTCCTGCTCAAGCTCTTCACCCTGTTCGAGCACCAGTCCGTGTGCCTCATGTATCTGCTGTCCTGCGCCTTCCGGCAGGTCAGCGTGACGAAACCGGTGAGCAGTAAAGGCGGCAACTCGGAGATGTACGTCGTCTGCATGGATTTCAAGGGCAGAGATTACCTGGCGGCCTACCTGCCCGTGCTCGAGCGTTATTATGACAACGTGCCGCCCGCGAACGCGATGTTCCGCCTGCGGGATATTCCGGACGATTTTTTACAGAGGATCGAGCAGTGCAGCCAATTCTTCAAGTTCCATCAGTGCAGAGTCATAACGGATAACATAAGAACGTTTTTCAGGAAGTCTCCTTTGGATTTTCTCTCCATGATGTTCAAGCACATGATCACTGCCAAATATCTCAAGGACTGCAGATTAGATAAAATAGATCCCGCGGACAATATTGTCGGCCGAGAGCTAATCGAGAAGAGCAACAATCATTTTATAAATAAAAAGTTGCACGACGACGACTCCTACAATGATCGCTGCAAGAACCAAGACTTAGAGCCGCGAGAGCGCTTGTTGCTGATATGGTGCAACGTGAGAGAGATCGAATGGCCGACGGAAAAATCTTACGTTGTAAGCAAATTTTTCAACTGTGTTCAATGTCAGTCTTGATAAATCATAAAAAGCGTATGTATATTGTAACTTTTAGTTAAACACAACTTGAAGAGATTGCGTTTTTCATAAAATAATCATGAATTGCATTCTCTCTCGAGTGAAAAATAAGAATGAAGAATTAACACCGAAGAACTGAAAGAGGCATAATATTTTAATTTTATAATAACGTTTGTTGCAAAGTAATTTGTTCGTAGAAACTTATATGTTATTGCAGTCAAAAGAATGAAATTTTTACTGTGTATTCTGAGTACAGATCGCATTTACAACGTGACAATTTTACTTTTATAGTGGCACCTGCAAGCATCACCGGAAGATGTAGAGATACAAACGGGAAAGATGTTTGACAAAGTACGCAGTTCGCGCTTTTGCGACTCGAGAGTTCTGCAAATACTAATCAATATCGATAACGTGATGCAAGCTATGCACACCACCGTCTGCTTTCCACCAGCAGAAGTTACGAGTGAGCAGATCGATCCGAGTCACGAGATAATAAATTTCCAATTCGTTCAGAATTATGACAGTCATCGGACAATTGCCGAAATTTACGACCGACTAGAGAAGCTCCAATCCGAGCAAACACTCATTTTCGTCGGTTACTCTCTGCTAACGCAGTTAAATATCGGTCTCCTATACCTCTTGGGAAATTTCTTTAAGAAGATTATCGTGGAGGTTCATGATAAAGAAGGCTATCGTCTTAAATTGGAGAGTTATCGGCGCAACGAGAAAGTATTGAATCATTTTCGTGAAATTCTGACCGCATCGTGTAACGCACGCCAAAAAAATATGGCAGTTTGGTCGATAATACCTGTGACAGTCTTATATGGTAAGATTTACGAACGCGTAAATGAGACGACGTTGATTTTACCCATTTTGATAACGTATTTCATACATATATATCCTCGTTAAGTTTTATGCGAGGTATTTTGGCGATAAGCGAACATTTTGGCGAGCACAACAATATTTTTTTGTAAAAAATTAAAATAATTATGTTTTCTTTATTTGTATTTGTTATACAATTCTTTCTAAAAGATTGATATACATATGCGTATAATAAATTTGGATTTAACATTTAGTCGCAGTCCTTTGGTGAGGTTTTCAGTTTCCATAACTCCGTCGAGTTGGATTCGATCAAAATGGATATATCGATGGATCCATAACTTATTTGACAATGATTAAATGTCTTTGTCAACGGAAAACCATTCAATCTTTAACAAAGAATATTGTTGCTCGCATAAAAAATGCATCTATTGCTCTACGCTCGGTAGACCTTTGACGGCGCATTTTCTTTCTAGAATACGACCAGTTCCCTGTGATGATGCTACTTAATCACCTGATGATCAAACTGTACGCTCGTCATGCTATCGATACGATAGGACAGTAAGAAGCTGTAGCAAATCTGTGGGAATTATATAGTTGATAAACGTTTGTGCATA
This sequence comes from Vollenhovia emeryi, assembly GCF_000949405.1. Lineage (NCBI taxonomy): Eukaryota > Metazoa > Arthropoda > Insecta > Hymenoptera > Formicidae > Vollenhovia > Vollenhovia emeryi. The sequence goes on from NW_011967246.1 coordinate 2,839,208, forward strand.
AAATTATAAATAACTGTAGTTATGTATATGCATATATAATTACAACTAGTTTGTGAATGATAAATATGAATCTATAAATATTTTCTTACAATACTTTGTGTAATATATACATATATGTGTGTGTATGTTTGTGTGTGTGTGTGTGTGTGTGTAATACATCCAATAATTGAAAATTTTTGTGTATTGTAACATACACAAAATTTACAGTAGAATAAGATAGTATAATAAACAATAGGGGGTTCCATTTGAAAAATTGAAGGTGACCTTCAAGCAACTATTCAAGGTCAAACCAATGGTACCATCTTATGGCCCCCTCAAAACCATACAACTTTGAAATATTTTTCTCCAAAATGCTCTTTTCCCGAAATAAAAGAGGCGTACGGGTGGTCTCAGACACCCTGTATATGTATATATGTGGGCTTTGTAAAATACGCAATGTAAAAGGGTCATAAATAGGAAATAGACTGCATGAGTGAGAAGATAAAACATAAAAAAATGGTAATTATGTGTTTGTGCTATAACTATTAGAGATTGTAAGAATTCATTTCGAAAAAGAACCACACATCTTACATTTTATAAATTATAATTTCAAACAGTCTGCCAAAACGAAATTTTGTATTGTACATTTTAGAAGAATGTGAAAATCTCGTATCTTCAAGTATAAACACCAGCAGAAAGCAAAGTTATTTATGATATAAAAAAATTGTCATCAATTTTGCTACAGTTTGTCGTAGTAACACTAACTCAAACTTTCGTTTGATTTTTATTTTTCGATCATTTTACGCAAACGGCGCAAATAAGTCTAATAAATATAATACTTTCAGATCCAAGGCATTTGTGGAAACGTGCTTGTTTTATAATAATTGGGGTAGGCGATATTTTGGAGTGGTAATTAATACATAGAACAACAATCACGATTCCGTCTCCCCCCCGAGAAAAGGACATTTTCACGAGGACTATTTATGCGACTGACCACGAGCGTGGTGCGAAGGCTCAACGACTTTTTTTGAAACGTCAGTACGGTGCAAAACTCAGTGTCACGTTTTAGATCGACATCGCCGTACATAAAGATGAGATTCAACGTTCTCAAGAGTTCCACCCGTTCACTATGTACTGTACAACGCACACCTCAGGTCTGCATTGTCGGCGCGGGTCCAGCGGGCTTTTACGCGACTCAACGTTTGCTGAAGGTAATAATCACATCATAACTAACGATAGCTTTAGTCTTATAATTTCTCTGAAGACACTGTAGGTTCTCTAATGTTATAAGCTGTTTGTAACGATTGTCTATTAGATAATTGCTATAAGTATCCCACGCGAAATAAGGAAACGAAGATGAACTTGCGCGAAATTGCTTGACAGGACTCGAGCACCGTGAGAATTGACATACTGGATAAACTACCAATCCCCTTTGGTCTGATACGTTACGGAGTTGCCCCGGATCATCCGGAAGTGAAGAACGTCCTCAATAAGTTTCACAAAGTCGCGACCAGTCCACGCGTTCAATTCATAGGCAATGTTAAAGTTGGCACGGACGTTAGCATCAAAGACCTGCGAGACAACTATGATGCCGTGTTGCTGGTGTGTATCTGGTATTCCGAATCAGTTATACTGTCGCGCGAAAAGCACGTAATTAACACTTTCACTTTTTTAATTCATATCTATCTATGAAATCAGTTGTTTTAATTATTACAGATTTATATTAGATTATACATTATTTTGTATAATGTTCAAATAAGATATAAAGAGAGAGAAAGATTAATTTTTATAATTGAAAACCATTCAAATATTTCGGACATTGAAAGTATCGAGATTATAAATTTCTAGGAAGTATATTTTAGGCTCTTGCATGTTTCTTCTTTATTGTATACCTCGATGAAATAAATGTTATAATAGTTAGTTTTTAACTTATTAGTAGCAAGTAATCATTTCTCGTATCTAATTATTTCAATGAGCGTGTGATGAATTTCTGTTTAATTATTAATTCTTAATTTTTTTTTCTTCTAGGCTTACGGTGCTCAATTTGACCGATTGCTTAATATACCTGGGGAAAGTTTAAACAATGTGATATCAGCCCGAAACTTTGTTGGTTGGTACAATGGGGTGCCGGAAGATAAAAATCTGAAGATTAATTTGGATATAGAGGAAGCAGTTGTCATAGGTCAAGGCAATGTGGCCATAGATGTTGCAAGGATTCTTTTGACACCAATCGACAAGCTCAAGGTGGTACCTAGTCTCCAACTAGCATTTTCTTTTAAATAAAAAATTGTCTACCAGTAATATGGACGACACTACAAAATGACACATAAGAGTTTTTAAAGATTGAATTATGCTTCAAAAGTATTTTTTACAAATTTGTTAATTCAAACATTTCTTGGTCATTTTAGAGAACCGATATTACATCCTACGCCTTGGAAGCTTTATGTCACAGTAAAGTACGAAAAGTCTTCATGGTCGGGCGAAGAGGACCCTTGCAAGCTGCATTCACAACCGCGGAACTGCGCGAGATTCTCAAGTTGGAGAGCTGCAAGACTTCCTGGCGAAAGCAAGACTTCGAAAACATACAGACGGTTGCCCCGACTTTAGACAGACCTCGGAAACGACAATTGGAGCTTATGCTGAAATCTTTGGGAGAACTCAACTCCGACTCGATGCACGCTAAAGAGCTGCATCCAATCTTCCTCCGCAGTCCCGTCGAGTTTCAGGGTGACAGCGAATTGGAGAGCATCAAATTTGCCATCAATCATTTGCGAGGAGAGACGATACAAAATCAGGTAGCCGAGATGACCGGTGAATTTGAGGTGATCCCATGCGGTCTGGGTTTGCGCAGCATCGGTTATAAGGCCGTTCAAATAGATGACTCGGTACCGTTTAACTTCGAGAAAGGGTGCGTGGAGAACATTAATGGTAAAGTTGAAGGAAACCTTTACGTAGCAGGGTGGGCAGCAACTGGCCCAACCGGCGTCCTCTTGACGACCATGGCAAACGCGTTTCAAGTCGCTAGATTGATACAAAACGATTTGATGTCGTCGAACACGACGGAAATGAGTCTGGGCTGGGCAGGTCTGAGCGATATCTTAAAAATGAAGGGGATCCAAACTGTATCTTACGAAGACTGGCAGAGGATTGATCTCATTGAACAAGAGCGCGGTAGGCAGCGAGAGAAAGTGCGGGAGAAAATAGTTGACGTGGAGGAAATGTTGGAAATCGCTTCATAGCATTGCGATTTACGTGAAGAATACTTAAAGAATATTCGAAAATGTTTAATACATTATTTATAAATGAAGGTCTAGTCTAATCGGTTCAATCTATTCTTTCTTAAACACCTGAGAAATTAATTTAAGTTCGTTTTTCCTGTTGCTGCGAATATTTGTAACAAATTACGAAATATATTTTTTTTATTACAATATATGTAAAGGTGTATGTTAAATTGGATCTAATCAGAAAAGTTCCAGTGTATAAATAGTTGATCATATTTTATAAATATATATTTTTATGGTTGCTTATCTTTTGTATTACCAGATGACTGTAAACTACTAACAATACTAAATAGTTTTAGTACTTTATTAATGAAGATCAGAGACGTGTTCGTACGTATTTATTCTTAACTTATCCCCCGAACCTGTTCCTGACTTCTCTGTATCATCAGACTGCAATATTTATATCTATATTCTTTCATAATTATATAGTTCTGTTTTTCATTTTTCAATGCATTAACAATACAACGATTCAGCCAACATAATGTGAACTGTCACATTACTGACAGCTTAGAGTATCGATTTACTTTCAAGGAATTGCTTATCAAACACAAAAGATTCATTAATTAATGCTTGCCGGCTCGACGTTCGGCGAGCGACTGAGAACGCGGCGACCTTCAGGTACACAATGGCACGCAAACATCGTACGTCACCGCGCCGATAGAAAAACAACAACGAACATTGAGAATTCGTTGTCCCGCCTACGAAATTGAAAATTCTGTACTTAATATTTTACAATACTCTGTTCCGTGACTGTTACTATACGTTTTGCGTATCATTCCGCGGACTTATTGGCATTGATTCAATTAACGACTAATTCTGTTCAATTGAGAAATTGTATCGGAACAAAAATCGTTGTTACTTAAATTCTAGTTACTAGGATTAGAGATTTTACCTCAATATAGTTAGTGTATACAAATGTATATATTTCTAAATTGCAAATCTTCATTTACTATGAATCTAAAAGAGAAGTGAAGCACACCGCACTTCGGGAAAACTAATCGGCGTCGTGGAAAAGAGGCCTCAACTGTTCGATATTAACGAAATTTGCACTGTTAACATATCTCTTTTAGAAAGGGATTTGTATTATTATGTGTGTACAAATATATTACGTACACATTGCAAGAAGAAATTAAGTGTCAGAGCCAAAGGATCACCGATATCAGCATACTGGGAGTCCTGAAAGATAGTAATCACGACTTCCAAGAGAAGCTTTTAGTTCTCATTCCTATAGAAGAGGAAATAACTCTTCGACGTCCGCTTGACCGCGGTCTAAGTACAAAAACCAGAAATTGCGTAATATCGAAAATACGACCCTGCGAAAGAGATCAGTCGATATGCCCATAATACATGCCTCGAAGACGTCTTAAAGACGTCTTTAACACAAGTCCTAAGACGTCTTTAAGATGTCTTTAAGACGACATAATGTTCTCTGGGATTCAAATGGTCTCGCTGGGCAACCTTGGAACATACGGTGAGCATATCTCCCGCACGCACTGCTCGCGCGTGCGCGCTCCATTTTGACCAACACACACACACCAACATCCGCGAGACGCCGACAGAGCGCCCCGCGTTACTGTATTGCAAGTAACTTCTCGGGCCTCAGGGCTGCAGCGCATCGCGCGAGCGAGCGAGTCCTTGGGAGATGTCAGACGTGACGGGTGTCGGTGGGACGTGATCGTTAATTATTGTTATTATTAATCGTCGGAAGAACGACGTCGCCCGATACACCGTGACGCACGCCGAGCCGTTTAGCATGACATTGCCACTTCGGACGGGGGTCTCGTGAAATCAATTCGTCCGGGATCCTGCTATCTCTTATCCCCCGATCGCGGAGCACCGATGCCGATAAGCTCCTGATACGGCGGCCGCTGTTGCTCGGGGCGAGTCGCGATGGGTAGCAAGTACAGTCCGGGGAAGATCACCCTGGGGATGATAAAAGGTGGGTTGGCGAGGCGCGCGAGCTTGTTTTTAAAGCGCACTACTCGCGTGTCGACGGCACGCCGGAGTGCCCCAGATGTTGCGGCCACGGCTAGCTCGTGTTTCTCTTGTCGCAGGCAAGCCGATCGCCACGTCGGTGCCGGTGATCCACTACCGAGCCAACGACGACGAGCTGGATGAGCTGTATCCGAGCTCCTCCGACGACGAGCGGCGCCTCACGCCGGAGTCCGACAGGAGGCTACCGTCGAGCCCCTCCAAGAGCAGCGAGAATGGCCAGGGGCTGGAGAACGACGCGGAGAGGCGTTCCATCGACGACAATGCGTCCGAGGGCACCCCGCCGTCCTCGGATCCCTGGAGGGTGCTGTCCGAGATCAAGGGCAAGATCACAAAGACGTTCGAGGAGAAGCTGTCCGAGATAAAGAGCGACAGGAAGAAGAGGCGTAGGCGCAAGAAGGACAATTCGAGCGTCAGCGACTCGGAGGATCTGGGCGACGTCACGCCGACCGACGAGAACGTCAACGACAGGCAGGAGAGAGAGCCGGGTCTCGGCCGCGGTAAGGGCAACGCCGCGAGATTCGTGGGCTTCTCGCAGGTGAGGACCGGCCTGAAGACGAAGAACTCCCAGGACGACAGCGTGGAGAGCGGCGTCGAGGCCGCTGAGTTCCCCGAGCTCGTGCCCGAGCCGCTCCCCTACGAGTCGCAGGACGATCTTCGCGCCGAGGACAAGGACAGCGACGCCGCGTGCCGTCGCGGTCCAGGTACCTTCGACCAGTCGGACGGATGCGTACAGGCGAAAGGGGTGAAATTCGGCGCGTTGCTCTCCCGCGTCAAGGATCACGTCTTTCAGCAGCTGACGAGGCAGTTAGCCGCGCTGCTGATCCTCGTGCTAGCTTCTTGCTTTCTCATTCCGTTGCCCGCCCACTTGGCCGGCTTTTTCATAGGAGTCTTCGTCACGGTGGTGGTGTACAAGCTAGTGCAGAGGATCAGGGAAGTTCTGGCGACGCCGTTAGGCAAGGAACCTGTACACGTGGTTGTGCCGGTGCTGGAGATACCGGCGGCGGAGGAGCACGCGGTCCAAGAGAGGTTCGAGGGTTGGCTCAACGAGCTGCCGTACGCTTACGATCCTCACAACTACCATGTGGCGCGCACCAAGTCGGTGTTCTTCAGTCTGGAAGGTGGAGTGCTGCGTGTCATGGACACCAGGATGAAAGTACCAAAGAGGGCGGTGTGGGACGAGCCGAAACGGAAGTATAAGTTTACCAGAAAGCGCGTGTACAATCTTATCGGTGCGAAAGTCGAGTTGTTGCCGGAGGGACTCACTCGGAGAAGGTGCGCGACTGCGTCGTAACATGATTACTTCACGCTTTTATATACGCGCGCACGCGCACACACACGTGAAAGGGAAGTATTTTCTGTTACGCAGGAGATGGAGCAAAAAGTATCCGGTTTGCATCACGATGGATCAAGGCGCGTTGGTGAACAGCGCGAGTCTGAGCGACTGGACGGACCTCGGAAAGGAGTACCTCGAGGACGAGAAGAAAGTCCAAGTGGAAGGGGCCAATCAGGAGGCCGAGGAGAGTACCTTGGGCGAGGAAACGAAAAGCGAGGATGAAGATTCCAGATTGGAATATTTCAAGGACAACGAGGAGGACGAGTTTAAGGTCGACGAAGATGAGGACGACGACGATCTTTCACAATCCAAGTCCATCAGGAGTATTTACGAGGACTGCCGCGACAACGAGGAGGCTGCCAAGTGCAAGCTTTATGTGTTCGCACGTGCCGACCGAGAGAAAGAAGACTGGTAACACATTTCTGAAGTGCCTTTCCATTTAAATAAGCTCCAATCTTAAACTTCTTCACTTTAATACAATTGGGAACGTGGAGTCTGCTTTTTCATTATTGGCGTATCTCAACGTGGGATTTTTCAGGTTTCGTAGATTGACGTCAGCGGCATTTCTTTCGAAAAAACGGCATTCGCTTAGTTCCATAAATGATTCCTGCGCGAGTGCAATCTCTGCGCAGCCGGATGCGACGGAAACAAAGTCGCCAGAGGCGTCTCCCGAAGTCACTTACAGCACCTACATGAGCGAGTACCTGAACGTAAGCCAATGTCGCGATCAAGATCACTCCGGAGTCCTTAAAATCCTAATCGAGCGATTGCCTTTCAGACGGATCCTGAGGGCTCTCCGAGGGAGAACGATGTCCTTTGGGTAAATTGTCTCTTGGGTCGGCTGCTATTTGACATGCACAGTTGTCCAGAGACAATCAGTCTCATTCAGGACAAGATACAGCGTAAGCTCTCCAGCATAAAGCTTCCGTACTTCATGGAGAGTTTCCTCGTGACGGAAATGGTGATCGGACAGGATGCTCCGACGATTCATAAAATCTCCAAGCCGACGCTCGACGAGCGGGGGCTCTGGTTCGATTTAAACATCACCTACAAGGGCAGCGTGACGATGACTGTGGAGACAAAGCTGAATCTAATGAAGCTGACACGTGCGAGCAGCGTTCTTAGCGATATTGTTGACGAGAAGTCCGTACCTACCAGGTCGCCGATGTTCGATAGCGATGTAGAAGATAGCCCGGAGACGTCCACCGAAGACGAGGATATAGGAAACATCACGTCGAGCATCGCATCTAAAGAGACCACGTGAGCAGATCCCTAATTTAAATCAGGGCTCCAGTTCGTGTCGATTTCGCTTTTTACCTCTGTTTTAAAACGTATGGTTATTGGTACTTAATATATCTTATAAACACATCTCCGTTTAACATTAAGAAATTGATATCGCAATCTACATGTGTTCTTCATCGGTAAAATAAATTTGTAGAAATTTTCCGCCCTAATAATTATAAAAGAAAAAATATATGTGTAAATTGCTGACGATGGAGTTAATAGATTTTTGCATATTACAGGCCAATACAGTCTTCTGGCAAGAAGTTTCTTAGCATGGTCGATAAGCTGACGGCCAATAAATACTTCCGACACGTAAGTGACACGTGTTAATTATATTCAGCTAAGCTGTTGATCCGTCGCTATTAATAGTTATGAAAACAAGGTGCTCGCGCTGATTAAACGAATCTATCTTCTTCGCCGCAGGCTACGGAGTTGTCTTACATACGAAGGGCGATGGAGGGTGTCTCCAACACGGAGATTCGCTTTATGGTCAGCGTATCCGGCATCGAGGGCTGTCTCTTAGTGAACATCCCTCCGCCGCCCTCAGATCGACTCTGGTATGGTTTCAAGACCGTGCCGAAAATCGCCCTCACTGTGCAGCCAACCCTCGGCGAAAGGACTGTCAACATTGTATACGTGAGCAACTGGATCGAGAATAAGCTGCTTAGGGAATTCGAGAAACTAGTCGTTCTACCAAATATGGACGATCTAGTCCTGCCACTCTGCCCAAATTATCCCTTTACTACAACGTAAACGAATTCTTGCGCCGGCCAAATCTCCAGCTTTTACATATTCTTTTTGTCGTTTTTTTTTCTTAGTATATTTTGCGAATAATGTTGTGAATAATTTCACGCTGTTGCGTGTTAATTGAGAAATATATTCCAAGTATATTTTTCTTCAGTACAGCGATTTATCGAAAAATTCGTAGATAGAAAGTAACGAAAAACAAAGAATGAAGACTCGGATAACAATGTAGATTTAAAAAAAGCTGTTTTTACACAATTTTTTAATATTATCATTACGTCATTTGTCACAAAGAATAACTATGTGCATCTACAAAAAAAGCGGGAGAAGTTATTGTGATATATATATGTTACTTTACTTTTATAAAATCCAATGACATAATAAGAGGCAGGAGAGACGAAGTTTATTATGAGTGAGCATTATATTTTTATTACAATATGTAAAGCGAGCGAAAGAGGTGTGTGTATAGGGAGATAATTTAATTAATGTTAAGTACAAACCTCGCTGTTTATTTTAGTTACCTATATAAATGTAAGCGTAAAATATCGAGTGAAATTGATGCTGCAGAGGAAAGAATACGCAACAATGTGATCGTTGAATTAGTCATTTAATATAGGGCAGCTGATGGAAAATATTTTCTTCAACTATTATTAAAATCGCAAAGCAATTGAGTTACAATAAAATCAAATAATCGATAAATTTGGGCAAAGTATCATCAAAAATAAAAATATATATTATATATGAAACGAGGCAAAAAGCTTACGAAGCGATTTTCACGCCTTCGTAATTAGATTATAATCTAATAACTAGGTTTGTAAACAAAAAAAGTGTAGTTATACGATCGACAAAATGTGTAAGAAAAGAAAGCGCCATACGGCATGTTAATTATATTTGTAAAGAATGGTAGAACGATGATCGCGTGTAAATTTCACGCGAGCTAAAATATTCGTTTTGTGTGCTGTCGATCGACTGTCGGCTCGATAATACAAAGTTGTGCTATGTCAGTTACTCGGTTTACAAATAAATATGTAAATTTCATTTCTCCGTAGTCCGTTGCAAACCGAGAAACTTATAGTTAATGACTTTTCAACGAATATAGCAGAAAGATTTACTCTCCTCTGTCTCCGATTGATCGGCTAACAATGAGTGAATTGTTCTACCCGTTCAACGACACTAGCAAAAAGAAAGCGAGATGTTCATTAATATATAATTGAGTATACAGTTTGTATCTACTAGCCAGCTTGATCTGTGAGCTGTGTTATTTTGTTTGATACTATACAAATATATACGTGAACGTTCGTGTATTTGCGTGTCTCAGGGAGATTATAATATATAGATTAAATTCTGGATCCACAATGTGATTTTGTTACGGTAGAGATGATATTTTTAAATACACGAGAACCCTTTTATATCAAAACGAGATACAAATTACGCTACAAAGGCCAATTCTTATGTGTTTAAATGTAAAGCTAATATGCAATAAAGCAAATATATTTTGTAAAGATTTTCTCAAACGACATTCTGTTTGATACTCGTACCGTTGCCGAACTCGCATTGTTCCAGAATTAAATCACAGAGGTATATTAAAAAAGTTTTTGCAAAAATAAATTATTGTACATTATTAACTGTTTCTCTCTTTCTTTTTCTTTCTCTCTCCTAGAAATTCTTTTCTAAATAAATTAAGAAAATGGATATTTTGAAGTATTATGTGAATTGTATCAACGCTCAATCGTATAAGTTATATGACTCTGTCGATTTAGATTCATTATAGACAATGTTTATTACGTACGTAATATACTTTATATATTAAAAGTACAGGAAGATGCATAACTTATTTCTAAATATCTTTATTTGTATCGCACATATGTTTCATTATATTGATAAGAACAGTTGTTCCAATCGGCGTTGGAATTTATATATAAAAATACTTTCATTTAATAAATCTCTACAAAATTACGTTATAATTGTAATATAAACAAGAAATATGCTCAACTCGGCGGCGAGTCAGTGTACTCGTCCAATAAAATTCCAATATATCCTAATCACTGCGCATTTTCTCTCGGCAATAGATTTTAACGGAATGTGGTTCCCATGTCAGAACAAAGGTGTTCGAAATTAAATTACAAGAAAAATCGAAGGGAAATTCAAGCTTCAAGTAACATATGTATACACATGATAAAATCTTGATTTTTGCATAATGTCAAATATTTTTTATTTCAGCAAAACTTTAACTCGTCATAAAACGAAAAAAAAAAAGAAAACGACAATGAAATAGAATGAGAAAAAGAGGAAGACTTGCAAGGAAATGTTCAAGGGAAAGTGAACGATGCATGGGACACTCTACATGTAACGGTTTTTCTACTCTCTAGAACAAGTATTAAGGCAAGTGTGCTTTCGGTCTCTTCGTGCACGCTCCATGGTCCTCTTAATACAACAAATAATATCACAGTTCGGAGATCGACAATCTGACGGTACGCAGTACGTACACGGGGAATGATGTTCCCTATTTACAAAGGTGTCCCTCGTACAGAACCGGCAGTGTTCTACATACGGTATTATTCTACCAGTGATCGCGTTGGATTTCCAATTTCGCCACGGAATACTGTACTCCCGTGTCTATTGTGCGTTGTGTACGTTCCTGCACGGCTTTCCGAAGAAAATCGCCTTACATCGCAATTCGCTAACTGTGGAGAACGCAGGGCGCGTTGTCCATCTCGCGTACAATCTCCATCCACGTCTCCAGTCTGGGCGCGCACACCAGGGTGAGGTCTCCGAGACGTCGTTTGGCCATTATCACAAATTCGCCGAGGCCGTGTCGCGCGTCACACGCCATTGGTATTCTCACGCGTACACTCTTCCTCAGGAATGCCGTTACGTCGACGTCGTTACCCTGTCAATAAGCAATTGTTACGCTGTAATTTTGGACCTATGGATCCTACGTCAGACTCGACAGAATATATTAAAAAACCGGAGCCGATAAGCCTGCCTCCCGTCTTACAAGTTTTACCTCGGCTTCCTGAGGTACGTAGCGCAGAATCTTGGTGGGCCTGAGTATCAGCTCGGCAGTGTCCAGCTCCAAGTTCTGCTCGACGGCGGTGACGGTACCCTTGGCGACCAGGTCGCTCTGACAATAGGCCTTGGCCAGCTCGTCCATGGAGCAAGGTCTGCACTCCTCCTCCTCGTCCGGCGCGCGCAGCGTGCCGCCCTTCACCGAATTCGGCTCCAGGTCGTACTGCAGCTTGACCTTGGCCCGTTTGAAGGAATAATTGTCCTCCGCCTCCATGTAGAGCGCGGCCGTGTGCTTCGGCGAGCGGAAGCACCGGTGCGAGAGCACGTGCTTGCCGTCGGACTGCGAGTAAATCTGCCTCAGCTTGCCGTTGGCCTCCAGGAAGACCCGCACAGGCCCGGAGATCTTGACGCAGGCGCGGAAGCTCAGGTGGCCGGGCGAGTTGGCCTCGGTGAACGAGCTCGGGAAGGTGAAGACCACTCTCAGTGCGTCGCTCGGATAGCGCCACAACACCGTTCCCCGGGTACAGCGCAGGTACACCGGTCGGACGCCACCGCCTTCCCCTCCGCCGCTGTGCAAAACATTCGCATTTTCATTAACGCGTCTGGTTTTAATATCAATTGTGAGAGAGCATATTTTCAAGTATAGGTAAACAGGAGAGACGACTCCACGCGTATCCAGTAAACACTAACGTTATCTCAATAATACAATTTCAACAATGCCATCCCAGGCAGCCAGGCCTGTAGAGAACGGATTTCAGGAAACTCTGTTTCCAAATTTTGTCGACAGAAAGACTACAGATGTGTTATATTTATTGTCGAGTAGGAAATTATAATATTGACGTAACGTTGCTATCAATTAGTGTTAGTGGGGTATTCAGTGCCGTATGTTTAATTGGAGCAGTTGCAAGACACTGAATGTTATCTTACACAGTTAATAGAGATAAGAAGCAGAGGCGCGCGAGTCACGTTCTTGCGTGGTCGAATCGAATCGCATCTTTTCGTACTCGAATTCAAATCAATCGTTTCTCGGCTCATTGGCGCATCGATGTGAATATGAAGCCACGAACTGGAACATACTTGAAATGGCGTTATTTTAAGAATAATTTTATCATTACGTTACAAACTTTGTTGCGTTTACTCGAGGAGAAAAGTGCCACCGAGTCGAGTCATCGACGACACGAGATCGCCGAATTACTCGAGTCTCTCCGAAGCGATTCGCACCAACACCCGTAACGTTCGAGGTGTCGAAATACGCAGGAAGGTGACGTGAATAAAAGAAAGCCGAGGATCACGCGTCGCGGCCTCGGAGCGATTTATCGCGGCCGCGAAACGGACCCCGTGGCGACACCGGTCGCTCGTTACGGCACTGGCTTGGTGAAAGTTCGCGGAAGGCGGACGGAGACCGAGAGATCGTGAAAAATGTATACGAACCTTCCGGACCAGTCGCACTGATCCGCGGCGGTATGCTCGTAGGCGGCCGCGCTGACGCAAATCAGAAGGAGAGCCGCGACCGCTGCGCGTGCCATTTTCTCTCTTTTTTCTCTCTCTTTCTCTCTCTCTCTCTCTTCTCTGCCTCTCGACACTCTTTACGCTCGTTCGTCGACCGGCGCGCGCGACGCCGTCACATCTTCCTCGCCTCGCGAGCGCTTCTTCCGCGAAAAGTCGGAGCTCAGGCCGCGCGGCCGCCTCCGCCCGCCCGCATTCGAATTAAGTACTCGTAGGACGGGGCATCTCAGTCGGGGCGAGGCGTTATCGTCGCGCTCGAGAGTCTCCCCGGGGTCCTCGGAGGGACACGCTCGGCGCGTCTCTCGCGTCCCGGCCGTAGCGGAGCACGGCTCTTCCGCCTCGGCGTCGCTCCAGATGGTCCAGAGCCCCAGCTCCCGCGCGGCGCGGCGTCGCGTCCACTTCAAGACGGGGCCGCTCGGGGGGGAATCCCACGGGGAGACACGGACGCGCGGCGAAAAGGTACGCGGAGGGCGCAAGGTGGTTCCCCCGTATGGCGGTCACAAGTCCCGCGGGGACCAGCGGTGTTGGAAACAACGTAAACAACGTTCCCGCCGAGACTTCCCTCGCGCTTCGCCGCGCATTCCTCCGTCTCGACGATGACGACGAGCGGGCCGTCCGACGAGTTCCGGCGCTTACCTCGCGAGAACGTGATCTCGGACGCGACGGGACTCTCTCGCGCACGCGGTGCAGCACGACGCCTGGATGCGGGGTCACGTCCAATCGCCGAGAGCACTTCCTCTATTCCGAGATATCTCCTCGGGCCTCCCACTCCGTCGGCGCATGCGCGGGGCACAGAGAACGCGCGCGGTTTTCCGCTTTTATTATGTCTACGCGCGGAATGCCCGGGCGAGAGCGTTCACCGGTTACGATATCGCCCGCCGCTATCCCCACTAGGCCCCGAACTGCCCGCTCGCTTGTCCACCGTCGAGGCCGAGTAGTCCCAGTTCTCTCCCTCCCCCCCCTCCACCTCACTCATTCCTCGCGCCGCGCGTCTAGAACGGGACTAATGGAATTGTAAAATCGAGCGGTCTACCTGAACCGAGCGCGACTGTCACGATTGGAAACAGGTTTGTGCCGTTTTCACGATTCTACGACGCGGAAACGGTGTGTATTGTATACAGCTTACATTTTACGTAAACGTAGATTACTTTACTTTAGGCGTGAACCGCCCAGCCCTGCTGGAGTTGAGCAACGAACTCGAGGGACGCGACCGAATGTCGCGGATTGAAAATGATCTCTGTTCGTCTGCTACTTTGTCAATTTGAATTTAAAAGCCCTGTCATATGTCGAATTAAAGCTTACGCGTTCTATTGGGAAAAAGAAATTTAGCGTCGGCAAGAGAACTCGCGCGTTACCGGCCGTCGGTAATTATCGACCGCGCGCTGCAATTGTCGACACGGAAGATCCCGTCATCCCGCAAGTTATCCACGGGGTCTTGACAATAATATGTTGAAGTGGCGCTGAGTGCGCGCATCAAAAAGCCATAATTGCTTGTTTCTTTGTTACGATTGTCATGTTTACATTTCCTAATCGGAAGTAATAATCCGTATCGCTGAGAGCGACTCGACTCGAAATATGGCCAAGACTAAAACGATTAGCAAAGGATGCCCCAAGTGCGAACAGCAGGTATTTAGCTTCTGTCGTTTGTGCCGCAATTATGTGTACACACTGTATATGTTTTTTTATTTGTTTATTCACACGTATATTTACAATATGCCTCTCGTGCGTTTATAGCGCTACGTCTCCTTTGTGCACCGCAACGTTCCCCGCCCACCACGAAGAAAATTGGCCTCTAGCTTTGCTGTTTATCGAACGTCTCTGTAGTCTTTAAATTTTACTAAGCTCTCTCATTGATTAAATTTAACGTTGTAACGTGCAGAGTGTCGAGATGAGATACGGGGAAATAATTTTTTTTGGCAGACAAAGGCACACATGCTGCACGAATGCGTTCCATACATTTTGATACACTAATTGTGAGAGATGTCCGTTATTAAATAATTTTATATTTATGATTTGCTACATTTTTCTAAATTTTATTAATGACGTGTTGAAGGTGTCTCCTAAATGTGAAAAATTTCACGTCCGCTTTCACCGGCGTTAAATTAATTACCTGTAAATTGCACATCGAGTCGAAAATATCGCTACTAATACATTTCGCTTACCTTTTTCTTGTAACAAGGTGCCCGTTGCCTGCAAAGCTTGTCCCTGCGGACATTCCTTCTTCAACGCACGGCGCAACTCTATCAAAAGCCCACCTAGCCCCGACGGTGGAGTGATGAAGACAAGGAGAACGAATCGCATTAAACGCGAGAAGCCAAATTATTATGACGCCTTGGAGTATGACAAACAGATGAAGAAAAGTGCCAAGGTAGAGCAGAATGTTGCCTCATAACCTTTCTAATAATATGAATTTATCGCGTCGTGATTTTGTTCAACTGGTATTATTGCTACGAGATATTGACGCTTAGCATAATTCATTAATCTATGTAATAATATTGTATAACAATGTATGTATCTTTGATAGCACATTTGATAGCCTTAGTGCCGTGTGTAGCTAATTGTGAAAGCTATTCTGTTCTTTTAGATCAGACGGAACACAGACAATGCAAACGACATCGACTGTCGACAGTTGAATAAAAAGAAGAAACGAAAAGGAAAGGGAAAGGGCAAGAATGGCAGTAGCAGTGGTATGGGCGACGACGACGACGAGATGGACGGGATCAATGGATTATCGCCCGAGAAACAGCTCACTTGTTCCCTCATATTACAAGAACTGAACAACAAGATGAGAGTGGTAGCTTGGAAGCCTACGTGAAATCTGCAATATATGTAGATGCATGTATCCCTTTGACGATCTCAATGACCATTAGTCCGACGTGATTTATCACGCACGCTGGTGAGGTGCAAGCGGGGTGAACCTAGACGGTGTAACGTGCTGCGTGCATTGATCCTATATGATATGGAAAATTAAAGTTACCAAATTTACATCGAGTTTAAGTCTCCATACAGAAATAACTGCCATAAAAGTCTCCGATCGACGTAATTTTTCCTAGCACTCTTACGCATCATATTTTTTTTTGTCGTGCTTGAGAATTGTAATGTTATCTCAAAGCTTCTGCATATGGAATATATGAATTTGCAACTGAATTGTACGTCCTACTTGTACTATTTGTACTCCACATTTAGCGCTAAATATAATCGTCTGATTCTCAAGATTATTCTTGGAATTCTGAGCGATCGCTGCATAATCGTTGCATCAGACTTGCGGTCGGACTGCCATATAGCGCTTAGTATGCAAATACAGATTTTACACTTTAACAAATAAAATCTTCCGAGATTACTCATAGCAACCATTATATATTTATACATATCTATACTCATTTGAAACCTGAAAGAAAACTAAATACGTAAAAGTCATAAGTCAACGTGTAAATAGGTGGATTTATTAAAAAGATTTATACGTACATGTACTGTCGAAAATTTATATTATAGATTATTTGTCGTCGTTTTTCTAAATATCGTGCATACCCATTCAAAATATTTGATTTACTTTTTTATGTAGCAAGTCGCCCCTTCCTTTATATGTATATGAAGTTTACATTATGAACATTGAATTAATAAAACGTGATTTTGTATAAAACTGTAATAATATGTAAGATGTAAATAATAAAGATAGTACAAGGAAACTCCTCGAAGGCTGTTTATTTAGCATATTTATTGTTCGTGAGAAATACGTGACTCATGAACATTCTTGTTAACACGTTGATGAGGCATATGTGATCTAAAACTCTCGCAGAATGTTATTTAATTTTATTTGAAAGAATACTTGTTGCAGAACGAAGTATTCAAGTGCGACGAGAACTTCAAGAATAACGCGAAAATGAGGCGTGGATAAATAGAGTGTAAGCTGGTCGATTTCTAATTTCTATATTTATTTAATTAACTTTAGTCGGTAACACGATATAAAAAGTATTGGGGAGTCAATTTTGGAGATGTTCAATAAATCGCAGTATTTTCTCTATTTTTTTTTAGTGACAACTGTTACGATTTATTTTTCCTATTACACATTAAATCACTTTATAGTCAACGATCACATTTTCAAAATAATTTACCCTTTCACGGTAGTGTCCTCCTGACGATTATTATTCTCGGCGTTCACGGGCAGCTTTGTTGGGTTTGTTTGGTTCTCGTTGAAAACCAAAAGTAGAGGTAAACCGCCTATAACCATACATGTACCCATACACAAAAAACACACGGTGTAGCTTCCGGTTACGTCGCGAAGATAGCCTGGAACAATATCACCAATTATACAATTAGCATAATATAAGTGGCAATTAAAGTCACAGGAATTAATTATACTGTCAGAGGGAATCGCATGGGCAGAAATAAATATCAATGTGCGTACAATTCACAGTTCACAGTTCAAGTGACAAAGTCTTTAATTAATTTCTTCCCAGCTTTCTTTTGTAAAATGTGATATTGTAATTTGTCATCGTCTTTGCAGCACAATTCAATTTAAAGTACGTTTCAAGTTGAAGAGGGAATTTGCTATTTATCTTTATCCATCTGGTTCAGCTTGCGCGAATGTTATCCATTCTTAACATATTGCACGATAGAAAGTTCCTTTTAACTCGAATGCTATCGGTGACCTGACATTTTCTCGAGTGAAAAATCGATTCCAAATTAGCAAATGGCCGCAGTGTTTTATCTATTTTAAAATCATTCGTGTAATCAATGTGGCCACATCGATTACAGGTTTATAGATTATCTCTCGCGATGAAAAAAGAAAATACATTGAGATAGAACCGTATCTGAACATTTAAATAAAAGAATTTAAATAAAAATTCTAAAGAAACAATTCGAAGGCGATAATCTTCAAAGGTAATGATTTTGCTATAATTAGAAGAGGAAAGAAGCATAGGGGGATTCAAAAGCACAAGATAAAAATAAAAAGTTACAACTGAACGGAAGATCCTGCCAGGTGATCGAAAATGTCAACATTTATTCATCCTATGTTATACACACGGTCGCTATTTACTTATTAAAAACAAGCAACCCTGACAAGACCTAGCGTTGGTAGTGCACACATGTGCAGGTGTGCGCGTGTAGCCTCTATATTTTTATCTCCGCACTCTTAGGCGTAATTATGCGGATAATTAACGCAATATATAGCGCAATACATGGCGCAATATTCTCTCCGCTGTCTCCTGCAGTGTCTCACGGAGTGAGTTGCACGTGTACTTTTCCACGGTGACGTACACAGGACAGTCGATAGATTCGAATTAAAGGGAAGAGAAGAAAAAGGGAAATCAGCTCGGCAAATTAAAGAGCAGGCCTTTGGGAAATGGCTGCAACGTGCAGTTTCCGGGGCGGGAGAGCTACGTACCTGCGAGGGGCGGAATGGAGATCGCCCCGAAGCTCTGGAACATCCTCACGAGACCGTAGGTGGACGATATTTTGTCGATGCCGTATTGATCGGCTAGCAGGACGGGAACCAGGAGGAACCAACAGCCTAGGCACAACCCGTACATGCCGACGGAACACGCCAGTACGTAGAACGAGTGAGCCATCGGAATCGCCAAGACTGCCACGCCAGCACCCACCACGCTGCTCGATGACAAAAAGAAAGACGTTCGATAATTCAATGATTATGCTTCTCCGTTTTCGTCGACCCCAAGCGCAAAAGCGCCCCCGTCTGAAGATATTTAAAATCGCATCGGGATAATTAACTGTCCGTTCGTTAAATATTCAGACCTAAGTGACTATGACGGTATCCCAAAATACGTCCCAGGATCCCGAAATATGTCTCCCAAAACGACGTTTGCAATCTCGGAACATCGCGAGGTGAAGCGAGTAGAAACGATCCACAAATATCACCCGGACCCTCGTAATTTATTAATCGGGATGAGATATAAATGAGTTTTATTTCAAGCATAATTAATCGTGCTTTCCAACTATCAGGATGTCTCGGAGTGTCTCAGCATCTTACGACACGGGTTCGAATTCTGAAGGCTCGTGCATGATCGAGACGCGCGTGTCTCCTCTTCTAAACACTCGCTCACCTGCCGATGTACCCTTTTCGCCGGTCAAACAGCTTGAGATCCGAGAGCCAGCCGAGGCCGAGCCTGCCGCACAGGTCGAGAGCGGCGGAGATGGCCACCAGGTAGCCGGCCTCCGACTTGCTGTAGCCGGCGGCGTGGACGTAGGCCGGCAGGTAGTACAGCATGTACGGGCTGCCGGTGGACATGAGGCTGACGGAGAAGCACATCATGATAAACTGCGGATTCTTCAGCAGCGACAGGTCGAGGTAGCGCGTCAGTCTCTGCATGAACGTGATCTTGGATTCCGTCGACGCCGTGAGGGATGGGATCAAGGATGGGATCCTGTTCGGCGGTGACGGCGGCGGCTGTTGCTGCTGCTGCTGCTGCTGCTGCTCCGACGGACCCATCGCCGTCCCGGACGACTTGAGCGATCTGAGCGACGACCTCGCGACCACCGCCTTGTACACGCATGTCGAGTCCGTCGACAGGTCCTCCACGCTGTGCAGGATGCTGGAGCTGCGTATCTTGGAAATGGGCTTCATACGGAGACCCTCGCCCAACACATCCTTCTCTTCGTCGCTGTCGGTCAGCTCGACCGCCACCACGCCGCTGTTCTGGTGGAACAGCTCGTTCAGCATGTTGTGCCGGGCGGTCGAGTCGTTGGCGAACAATAATTCCAACTTCTGTTGCTTCGACTTGTCCTGATCCTGCGATAAAGGTAGCCGATGAGTCATACCTTGCCATCGATTTGTTGCAAATCGATTAGTTTGCTATGAGTAAATCTCCGAATGAGAAAACTAGGGACGTTTGCAATCTTTTATAAGAAAAACATGTAACTGTATACGTCGTAAACAGTCCACATGTAATAATAATAAATATTAATATCAAGTAGTAGGTGTACAACATATATCACTCGATTGTACCTGCTCTTTCAGTTCCTTCTCAAATTTCTCCGCCGAGACGTCTTCCTCGGGGGCATAATTCTCGTCCAATGGTCGGTACAGTGTCGCACTGACGCACACGTGTAGCATGCAACCGCCTAAGAGCAATATCGTGCCGTGAAAGCCGAAGTCCTTCACCAGAAATTCGATCAGAAGCGGGAACACGAAGCTACCCGCGGCAGTGCCGGACACGCAGATCCCGTTCGCCAGGGCGCGATGCTTGTCAAAGTATTGCGACACCAGGATTATACCCGGCGTCGTCGACAAGCCACCGCCGATACCTGCAAGGACGTTCTTCATGTTGGTCTCTCAGACAAGCGCAACGTTGGATGTCGCTTGGCGACGCAGAGCGTAACGTGAGATGAAGGATCGACTGAGGGATGGGTGAGGTGGGAAAATGATGGAAATTGAAATGCAAACCTGTCAGCACTCCAAATGTAAAAAAGAGGTGTATCAATCGCGTGGCGAAGTAACTAGTTGTAAGTCCTAGGGCGCAAAAAAGTCCTCCCACGAAAACCACCGTTCGACAGCTGTACTTCTGGCAGAGCATACTCGTCACCGGAGCTGCGAAATCGAAATATCGATTTAGCGCGTCTCAATTATACGTGATATCCGCGCGAGCGGGCAAGGTCGGCTGACAATGAATCATTAAGCATCAATCATTTTCGCTCCCTCTATCCGAGTAAACGAAAGTCGCGAAGAGCCTGAGCGATGATGAGGACTCACCAAGCGCTAGACATAGGCACGTCAGAATCGCTGGTATCCAGGACGCGACCGAGGCGGATGATTCCTTGAAGGTCTCCATGACCTCGACGTAGAGCACGCCGTAGGACTTGACCAGCCCGGCCACCCAGAACTGCACGAAGAAGGCGCCGAACACCACCACCCAGCCGTAACCGCCGTCCAGCGGGACGTACGTGGTGTTCCGGGGTTTCCTGGACTCGTTCCTCTGCCGGGACTTTCTCCTCTTCGGGGCCGCATACCTGGCGGATCTGGAGTAGCGATGGAGCCATTATTCGGGCGAATGATCACATTACGAAAATGCGAGACTACCCGCTACGCGATAAATTTCATCGAGATTTCAATTCTTGTTTTGTTTTAATCTTAACATATTTGGCAACTTGTACTGCAATGGGGAGGTGCATAGAAAGATCATAACAATCCTTGTTTACCAAACAG
Organism: Vollenhovia emeryi; assembly: GCF_000949405.1. Classification (NCBI taxonomy): domain Eukaryota; kingdom Metazoa; phylum Arthropoda; class Insecta; order Hymenoptera; family Formicidae; genus Vollenhovia; species Vollenhovia emeryi. The sequence continues at coordinate 2,860,500 of NW_011967246.1, forward strand.
AAACAACTGGTAGTATAAATTTTACATGTGGAGAGAATAATCTTACGAACGTAAGAAGAGTGGCTATATCAGCATACAAAATTCAACGTGCGCGAACTAAAGTTGAATGTATGTTTTCGATTGTTTTATTTCCTAAAGAGTAATGATTTATAGAATGTCTATAGGACACTTGTATATCTATTAAATTGATATTACTACATTTTTTCAACTACACATTTACGTTTCCTCAGAGATCGGGAAACAGCACGTTACGCATGCAACAGCTTAGGCACTGCGATAAACAAGAAGGGATGAAACGCGTGTGAATTGTCGACAACACAAGCAAGCACGTACACAGTCGGCTCTCGTCTTCCCGATACCTGGTTAACAACACCCCCGACAATATTCACGCCGACACCGACCTGAGCTCCCTGGATTTGGCGATAAGCGGCCGGGCAGTGAGGCTGGATATCGTCAGCAGGTTGTCGTTGTCCTCGTCCTCGACAACGGTGCCCTCCGGGCTCTGCAGGTGCGGCGGCACGATTGGCGTCGACGTCGCCGTCGCCTGCACCGCCAGGGACGCCGGCCGCTTCGGCGACGGCGCCCCGTTGGCGACGCTGCCGCTCAGGTCGAACACCGGTGCCGAGTGGATGGAGAACAGCGAGCCCAGCTGAGTCGCCGGCTGGTCATTCATGTTCTCGTCGATGAGATTGCCGCCGGTGACGGCCATCTCCTGGGACGCTGCCGTCGGGACGCCGCCGACGTCGACGTCGGCCAACAGGCTCGACGCCCGACACGCGTCCTGAAAGCTCCATTCCCGTGGTAGCGACATGTTTCCTCGGCGGCTTCCTCGGCGGAACCGGGGGGACCGTAATACATTGGATTATGTTGCTTGGTTGGTCGCGCGTGATTTATCCGAGCTGGTCTCTCTGGTCGTCCGACGCCCTCCTCTCGAGCTCTTTCCTCGCTCGCTGTCACCGCCTGGTGTTCACCCTCGCCTGCGCCTCCACCGACTGGAGAACGAGATTTGTCTACCTGGACGTGATGTCTACCTGTCGTAGGGGCGCTGTTAAGATGCAACCCCTGTGCCTTTCTTTCCTTGTGACTGTACCGCGAGCCCCTCGGTACGAGGACTTCGGTGCCTCTTGCTCTGATTTTCAAGGGCGAGCCTGGTAAACTTGAACTCGGCAAATAAAAATGTCAATGCTCGACGGTCAGCGTCTCCTTGTCTGGCTGCCAGAGCACTTCTCCCGACTTTCTAATGTAGACTGAGACTCTCTCGGTGAACACGAGTGGGGTGCGCACGCAGACTGGCGGAGGGTTGCTACTAACTGGAAATTTACAGTGGGATCGATACATCGGTGACGCTGACGCGCAAAGGCATCTTCGCGGAAATCACCCGCGGCCCACGTGCGAACGTACTGACAGGGAAAAACCACGCGTGTGATGAACGCGGGACAAGGGCCATCATTTTTGAACGAAACTGGGTTACATGAATAATGGAGCTGTACGAAGTCTTCTGATAAAATAGAGATAGACCGATGAGTTGTTACATTTCAAGCACTTTGCATAGAACGTTAACAGCCGAAATGTTGGGTGAAAAAAACATCTGAAAAAAGTAAAATCCATTTTAATTCTTTCAAGTAAAATTTCACTACTTCACGAAGAAACGAGAAGTTTCTAACGAGAAGAGTAGAACATTGATTCACTACGCTTATAATAGAGCGCGTATTTATTTTGACATCCGAAAGAAGTCTGACCTCGTTAAGAAATTCGCAATTGCTTGTTAAACCTTTCGTTATCAAAACTGATTCTACAGTCACATAGAATACTCATTCATGTTTCCACAACAGATATTCAAAGCTTTATGACAGAAGAGGGAATATCAAATTACTACTCTTAAGACTTTATATATGTAACCGGATAAATCATAATTAGTGTAAGAAAAAAATTAATTAACCAGCAAGAAGTATTTTTGTAAGAAATTCGCATCGCACGGTTTGATGTGATATTTTTAACGTTTTATTATCAGAAAATATCTATAAGTGTATTGTCTGAGATACTTTTAACGTTCTATTATCAGAAAATATCTGCGGAATTCTTCAGAATTGCAGACGCGATGTTTCGTGGCGTAATCGACAAGGAACTTATATTTCAAAGAGATACAATATATCATAGAGTTATTCATAGAATTATAAATACTTTGTTGTCTCGAAAATCGTAGTAGTCAGCTCGATTACGATTAATAATCGTAAAACGTACACGCCGCCGTACCGTTTGTTATTTCAATGAGCCTGGAATCTCCTCGATTTAAAGTAAATTGCTGATCACTCGCAAAATGTTGCGTCCAAAATCTCATTAGAAAGCGCATCGCATTGCGGTTTAAGCTGATTGTCTCGCAGACGTCGGCCTTCGCTTGTCATTACGTCATCTGGCGTGCACCATTCGCCCTCGATTGCTATAATTACCTGGTAACAGTAATTGTGGAAGAAGTTTGCGCAGGTTTAATCATTTCAAATTGGAGACTGCATCCGGATATAATTTGATTATACACGTGAATAAAATTAAAGGAAAACGATTGCCGTCTATTATTCAATATTGGTAATTTCGCCAAAGCATCAAGTGTCTCATTAATTTTTCTATATCGTTAATAATATAAAACAATGCTTGTAAAATAAGCCCTATACAGTAAATAGGAAGCTTTCGTGGGAGTAATAACAATGAAAGCAACGATACCAATTATATTAAATGTTGAAGCGCATTGTCGCAGCGACTGTTCCGATTGGCACCGTTTGAATTTGGCGATTTCTCGATCGAACCTCGTGGCGGGGGGTGACTTCTACGCGCAGCATCCGACTGGATCAATGACAAATCTCACATCCCCTGCGCTCGCGCTCTATCCCGAGGCACGGCATTAGCGCTTGGGCTGTTCCAAAGTGCGCTTCCCTCGGGCGTGGACCGGTTTTGATATGTAATAAATAGTAGCAGATTCCGAGTGGATCCTTGGAGATCCGTCTCGCTCCAGAGAGCCGGACGAGATACCTAAAATAGGGTGCATATAATAAAGCGTCCGAAATAATACGTGAGTAAGCTGCTTCATTTTCCATTTGAGATGCGCGAGCCACGACGAAAACCTAGTGAAATTTTCGATAACAACAGCGATTGTAATTTTTAAATGCGCGTTTGTACAATACGAGGACATAAGTTAAATTATACCGAGACACATAAATCTTTAAAGATATATATGTATCGAGGACGAGTGTAACGCATAGAAAAGTATGAGTTGAAATGTTTTGTTTGATGTTACAAAAACACGAGAAACTTTCATCGAGAAAATGGGCGGAGGCTGTTTATTCTAGAAAAGGATGCAAACTTGTTAATTGACCTAGTTATTTTTTTAATAAATCAGGCAAGAAAAGTGTAATTTATAGTTGATAAAATAGTCTCTTCACAAGCTTATTTTTTTAAATTAAATCTGGCTTCTAATATAAAAAGATATCTACAAGATAAATTGTAATAAATGACATTACAATTTATTTTATATGTAAATAAAAACCAATTAATTTCTTTAAATAAAACTGAAAAATATATTAAAAAATCTAAAACCGCTGATATTTTACTAATTACTTTTTGTTTAACTGTTAATAGTATTGTAATACAAATAACACAATTAATAATTTAAGTAATAATTAAATAATAGGAATTAACCTTTCGTTAAAATTACTTATAAGTACATTAGATATTAAGTTAAAAATATTCTCGTCTCGTTCAGTTCATAAACAAAAGTCCAATAAAATTTAACGAAATGTTAAAATATTAGTAACCTATTGACTTATCCCGAGGATTTGTTTGCAGGGTGGCTGCACAATGGCGAAATTACGGGTGAAGACTGTACTGTCACTCATCTTCATTATCTTGCACAATGCTCCGCGTTTAGGACTCGTTCTCACCAAAGCAATGTCTTACAACAATCCAAGGTTCTTCAAGATCGGCGGCGTTCTCTCCAATAATAATAGCAAAGAGCACTTCGAGAAAACGATCGACGTAAGATTAATAATGGTGGTTTTATAATAATATTATGCCTAAAAAGACAGTATGTATAATATTGACGACAACTTGATTCACGATAACTGTTACATTTATCTAAAAAAGTTCTATGCATTCTAATATGCTTGCACAGTGTATCTAGTATATATTCAATATGAATATATATACATATATATGTATACCTCAATTTCAGCATCTCAATTTCGATTTCCAATACGTCAATAAAGGAGTAACATACAAGCATACGGTAATCGAGATGGATTCCAACCCCATCAGAACTGCATTGAGCGTCTGCAAATCATTGATAGCCGAACAGGTGTACGCGGTGGTGGTGTCGCATCCGCTTACAGGCGACTTGTCACCGGCAGCGGTTTCCTACACGAGCGGTTTTTATCACATACCCGTGATCGGCATATCGTCCAGGGACTCTGCCTTCTCGGACAAAGTATGCAGTATAATAAATGAGATTTAATTTAATCAACATGGTGACTCATTAATTTAATCGACATGGTAATTGAGGCAAATTAATATAGGGTGCGATCAAAATCCGAAAGAAAACAGCATTCTTTGCGCAAAGCTAATTCGCAGGTATAAAATTTCCTTTTTCATGTAAGATTCGTACGAGCGTGCAATCTTTTTTGAGAAAATTGATTTTGAAGATTGGAAAATTAACGCAGGCGCACCTTTCATATTATCCAAATGAAAAGCGATTGGTTCCACATTATGTTCGATTGTCGCAGTAACCAAACGACAACGTTTTTCCAGAACATCCATGTTTCGTTTTTGCGCACTGTTCCGCCATACTCCCATCAAGCAGACGTCTGGGTGGACCTGCTGAAGCACTTCAACTACATGAAGATCATGTTCATCCATAGCTCCGACACGGATGGCCGCGCGCTTCTCGGACGTTTCCAGACGACGTCGCAGAATTTGGAGGATGACGTGGAGATTAAAGTGCAGGTACGTTGCATATCAATTTGCACCTTTTACTGTGTTATTAATTCACCATATTAATTTTATGACATACTTTAGATTGATTTTCTCAAGTTATTGTTACATCGTATCGTAAGTAAAAAAGAAGAATTTCCTATTACTAGATCATTGTTTCAGGTCGAGTCAGTCATCGAATTCGAACCGGGATTGCACAACTTCGAGGAACAATTGAGAGAGATGAAAAGCGCACAGTCGAGAGTCTGCCTCATGTATGCCTCGTAAGTATCATAACTCAACATTTACGAAAATCATGGAAATGAGAAATATCGAAGAGTGTGAATTTCTCTTCTAAAATAATATTACAAATAATATGAGAAATAACACGATCTAACGACAACATTAAGTAATAATAATCGTCGTCTTGCAATTTTTAAATTCCCAACCACTTAACATCGTACTTGTACGCGAGCCTTGGTTGCTAAAATACTTAAATGAACTTCTTTGGACGCGTAACAGGAAGAAAGATGCGGAAGTGATCTTCAACGACGCCGCCAATCTGAACATGACTGGAGCCGGTTACGTGTGGATCGTCACCGAGCAGGCGTTGGACGCGCCGAACGCGCCGGAAGGCTTGCTGGGGTTGAGACTGATCAACGCTACCCAGGAAAAATCGCATATAACCGACAGCTTGTCAGTATTTCTACCGTCCGACTCCACTTCCTATCGCGTTGTACATCTGTCTTCAGTTTCCCTCTAGAATCGGTTCTTTTTATTTTAAACTTATTCAGATATCATATAATTAAATAAAAAATAAGGATTTTTTTTACGAGGTAGCGGGTACCTGAAAGAAATTTCAAATGGCTTATTAAAAACTTGTCCTCCCCGCATTTGGGTTTTCTGTTGCGTGTTACATAGGTACGTCCTCGTATCCGCGTTGCGAGCGATGAATCAGACGGAGAAGATCACCGAGGCGCCGAAGGACTGCAGCGATTCCGGTTCCATATGGGAAACTGGCAAGACTCTGTTCACGTACGAACACGTCTCTCATATTTAATTCTCTGGGAAACTTTTTCTTTCGCCCTCCTTATCCTTTGGTACTATCTTTTTAGATATATTCGCAAGCAAGTATTGCCACATGGTTCGACGGGTCGAGTGGCATTCGACGATAACGGGGACCGCATATTCGCTGAGTATGATATAGTCAACATCCAATACATGGGACTAGACAACAACAAAACACCCGTGTCCGTCGGCCAGTACTTTTATCCCGCTGTAAGTAGACAAAGTAAATATATGACAGTGAATCTGGGTGGTATTTATAAGACAAACATTTATATACATACATGATTGCAATGACGTGGAGACGCTGATTGCATCTTACGTAAAATATTACGTCGTTGTGTCAGAACAGCCCTTTCGAATGTAATATTTCCTTGTTGCTGGATAGAACGGTACCAAGATGAAGCTGCGAGTGAACGAATCCAACATCATATGGCCGGGTCGTTTGAAGATCAAACCCGAGGGTTTCATGATACCCACGCATCTGAAAGTACTGACGATTGAAGAAAAGCCGTTCGTTTACGTTCGCGAATTACCCGACAGCGAGGCCAAGTGTCTACCTGACGAGATCGCGTGTCCACACTTTAACATAACGGACGGTACGTCATTACTCGTCTACTAATTAACAGAATGGGAAAGGCTTGATTTTAATCAAGCTGTGATTAATTTACCAAGTAACATCTGTGCTGATTTAATAGCTTGGACAGAATTATTCAGTTTTTAACACATGGAAAGAAAAATCAAGGACAGCGAGTTAAAAATGCTGCAAATGAATTTGTCAATTGAATTAATTACCGATTAATTTAGTCGGTATTTGGTCCGAGTTGTCTTCCAAAATTAGTTCCGGTAATAAACACTGCACCAAACTAGTTAAGGTTCCCTGAGAAAGAATTAGCGCCAGATCAACAGTATTCGAAAAATTATACTATCTGGAAAATATAATAGAATGTAATTCACTGCTTTCTTTTCGACAGATAAGCAAATGTTTTGTTGCAAAGGATACTGCGTGGATTTGTTAAAGGAGCTGGCGAAAATGATTAACTTTACGTACAGTTTAGCCCTGTCGCCGGACGGTCAATTTGGCAGCTACTTGATCAAAAACACTTCGGGTGAGTGACTGAACTATATATAAGATGTGTTAAATTTTTAAAGGAAAGATATCACAAATGTCCAGAGAATCCATACGGATTCTATTTAGTTTCCAAATGAATTCTTAGACACCGAAAGATTAATACAATAATTTTAATCTCTACCTTGTATCTCTTCTTATTTCTTCCTCGCATTTCGACATATGTATCAAAAGTTGGAGGAAAGAAAGAATGGACGGGTCTTATTGGCGAGATAGTCAACGAACGGGCGGACATGATCGTCGCGCCATTAACAATCAATCCCGAGCGTGCTGAGTTCATTGAGTTCAGCAAGCCGTTCAAATATCAGGGCATCACTATCCTGGAAAAGAAGGTAAGTGTCTCCCCTTAATTCTGTGCAAAGTAAAAATGTCGCGAATACATTTTACATGGAAAAATAAACGTACGCTTACATTTTTCTGCGTCCAGCCTTCAAGATCGTCCACTCTGGTCTCCTTCTTACAACCATTTAGCAATACTCTTTGGATCCTCGTGATGGTGTCGGTGCACGTGGTCGCGCTGGTTTTGTACCTGCTCGATCGATTTTCACCCTTCGGCAGATTCAAACTCGCCAACACCGACGGCACCGAGGAAGACGCTCTCAATCTATCCAGTGCTATCTGGTTCGCTTGGGGTGTATTATTGAACAGCGGTATAGGAGAGGGTAAGGTATCTCTCTTTCTCTCATCCCCTTTTCGTCTGTTCAATCGGACGTCGCGCTTGGAGGGAGAACAGCTGGAAAAGAAAAATAATTCAAAATTTAAAGCCCACGTCGAGAAATATCTTTCAACTCTCGTGTATTGTGCCTAGACCGTTTGCCACGTCCTATCGTTTAATTGTTGATTAAAATATTTCTTCGTCAATTAAACTTTGCAGGTACCCCACGGAGCTTCTCCGCGCGCGTGCTGGGAATGGTGTGGGCCGGATTCGCCATGATCATCGTCGCATCGTACACTGCCAACTTGGCGGCGTTCCTCGTTTTGGAACGACCAAAAACTAAGCTCACCGGCATCAACGACGCTCGAGTAAGGACAAAACTTAACTATGCTACGTGCCGAGAAACTCACTGAGAACAGAATGATTGTGCACGGTCTGGTATGAATACCCGCGACTTTTGTTTGTAAAGCTCAGGAACACGATGGAGAATTTGACGTGCGCGACGGTGAAGGGATCCGCCGTGGACATGTATTTCAGACGCCAGGTAGAATTGTCCAATATGTACCGCACGATGGAGGCGAATAACTATGACACTGCCGAAGACGCGATTCGCGACATTAAAATTGGGTAAGCGGCTTAGAACTTTGGGATCGTGAATTCTTCACTTAAATTGACACCCTTGGATTATCGAGTGATCAAATATGTGTTACGTGATCACGTTGGTTTTTCTCTCTCCAGGAAATTAATGGCGTTCATCTGGGATAGCTCGCGACTGGAATTTGAGGCGGCCCAAGATTGCGAATTGGTGACAGCCGGTGAACTGTTCGGCCGTTCGGGCTACGGTATCGGTTTGCAGAAAGGCTCTCCTTGGGCGGACGCTGTGACACTGGCGATCTTAGACTTCCACGAGAGTGAGCGTGCAATAATTTTTGACGCAAGACACTTCACAGCAAGATTTATTACTTCCGCTAATCACAATTCTTACGCAATCGTGAAGTGCAATCTGAAACATTATATATTAAACAATATTAAATTATATGTGGAGGAATTATGATAAAAATAAATATTAATCGCCAGCAATCACCTTTTCGCAGGTGGTTTCATGGAGAGCCTCGACAATCTTTGGATCTTGCACGGTAACGTACAGCAATGCGAGCAATTTGAAAAAATGCCGAACACCCTCGGCCTTGAGAACATGGCAGGGGTGTTTATCGTCGTCGGCGTCGGTATCGGCGGCGGAGTCGCTCTAATTATAATTGAAATGGCATACAAGAAGCACCAAATACGTAAGCAGAGGAAGATGGAATTGGCGAGACACGCGGCCGACAAATGGCGAGGGATGATCGAGGTAACACTTAATCAATTTAAAGAAGTCGTCAGAGCAGACTTTATTTAATTAAATTACGTCAAATTAATCGATGTTAAGTTACTCCGATCACGAATCCGGTCAGACGTGTTGCTCTCGTTTCTCGGAGTTATTTATTAAAGGAATGTCTCAAAAAGTTATCCATCAAGAACTTGTTACAATCTAATTGTTAATCCTATCTTCGCGAGAGACTTTAGCAGTCTTACGTTCATTTCTACCAATGCAAATTATATCTTTAATCTTTTTCTAATCCTTAGGACTAGAAAAAGATAAAAGAATAAGTTGAACCGAGAACTAAAGTTAATCTACATTGATAAAAATGGACATTAGAATGAACCATGACGTTGTCTCAAACTTGTCACTTTTACCGTAAGCTATTGTATTCTATTGTTTCGTGAGCAGAAGCGGAAAACTTTGCGGGCGTCGATAGTCACGCAGCGAAGAATCCAGAGCAACGGCCTGAACGATCCCGCGACGGTGAGCCTAGCGGTCGACACGGTCGCCAGGTCGAACGTGGGCTCACGCAGCCCGGGTCGCGCCTGGCCTGGTGATAGCGACCTGAGACAACGGCCGATCTCCCGCTCCGACGACCTCCGATTATCGCCCGCCGCCTACACTGCCGACGTGTCGCATCTCATAGTCTAATCTTAACGTTGATTTGTAGTTTTTTACCGAATAAGAAGCGTCACCGCCGAACGTTCCTAGTAGATCGATTACAGCACGGGATGAAACTCGTCCCCATATCCTCCTCGCATAGCGAAGTATGATCCGAAGTAATCCGCATATAATCGGCGAATAATTGTGGGATGATTAATCGTTCGCTTGTTAGATGTTTATAGAAAATTGTGATGGACTATCTTAAAGACATCTCTGATATTTATTGAATCGTTACAGATGAGATGCCATTTGTTTTAAATAATCTTGAAACGATTAAATTTCTCGAGAAAATTGTATGCGATTGACAGATTCTATGATGTTCAATAATGTTAGTCAATGCGAATATTCTCAGTCGACTTACTGTTCAAGTTCTTTTTAGAAACAACTTTGAGGAAGTTGTCTCTAAATAGGCCATTGATTTTTTATTTATTTGCTACAACAGGAAAGAAACATTGCGCTTGTACGTGTATATTTATTATTGATCTATCACTGATATTTTGTCGAGTGTAAAAATATGTTGAAATATGACTACTTTGTTTCACATAAGGCTTTCCTTTTAGACTTTCCTTAAATCCATTAAGATTTCCCGACGTAAAATTATTAAACTACATTATTTCAATGCAGCAAATTCTTCGAAACTAGGAACTGAAATTAGTGTAAGATTCGTACATTTTAATGATACATTTCGCCAACATTTTAGTTCTCTCTTTAAATATACATTTGGTTAGTTCTAAATGTAAAGAATGAATAATTCGTATGGTTTTCAAAAATTATAATTAAACTACGTAGAAAGTATTATGATAATTTCTTGTACCTTCATTGAATTAACGCAAAGGTATTCTCATTTCAGTTGCAAATTGCACATAAGTTTCTCAAATTTTGTGAGCACAACTTATCAATTTAATAATGACAGATACATATGACAATAGTCAACTGCTAGTAGATACCTCCTATTTTACATCGTTGATACTGGCGTTAGTACTAACGTAACACTATAACAATTTGGCATAGAAAATAACTTAAAAATTCAAGTAAACGAAGTAGATCGATGAGGAATAAATGCTGAATAGTCTTCAGGAGTATTCAACTAACCAGTGACAGGCTTAACGATATCCTGCTGTAGGTGAGGGAAGTAAAGGCGTAGATGAAGGATATCCTGGTGTTACAGAAGGATATCCTGGGGTAAACGAGGGATATCCTGGTGTTACAGAGGGATATCCCGGAGTAGTTGAGGGATATCCTGGTGTTACAGAGGGATATCCCGGAGTAGCTGAGGGATAGCCTGGTGTTACAGAGGGATATCCTGGTGTAGAAGAAGGATAACTCACGGTCGGGCCTATAGGATTGTAGTTTGATGTAGCAGGAATGGAGACGGAAGATTGGCTCGGGTAGTTCTGCTGCCCAATAAACGTTCCGCTAGATGCACTAGCACTGGCCGAACTTGAGGCAGTCGTCAAAGTTGAGCCACCAACTGGACCGCTTAACTTTACCACGCCCATTGGAAGATTCAAAAGACCACCCAAAGGACTAGTGGAAAATGAGGCACCTGATGTAGCTGATGATCCAGCCGTGATTCCGTGTTGTTCGTATGGTGGTAAATACGTAGGTGCAGGTGTTGACACTGGTGGTTGTGGTCGAGGAGGCGGTAAATATGTACGGCGTGTAGGAGGGGGAGGTGAAGGAGGACGTGGAGGAGGTGGTGGTATATATTTAGGAGGCGGAGGAGGAGGAGGAGGAGGAGGAGGAGGAGGTGGTGGTATATATTTAGGAGGCGGAGGAGGAGGAGGAGGAGGAGGAGGAGGAGGTGGTGGTGGTGGCGGCGGTGGTGGTGGCGGTGGAGGCGGGCGGCGGCGGTATATATTTAGGAGGAGGGGGTGGAGGTGGAGGCGGAGGAGGTGGCGGTGGTGGTGGTGGTGGTGGAGGAGGTGGCGGTGGAGGTGGTGGGGGTGCAGGTGGTGGTATATATTGAGGAGGCGGAGGCGGTGGCGGAGGCGGTGGCGGAGGAGGCGGAGGAGGTGGCGGAGGAGGTGGCGGTGGAGGTGGTGGGGGTGCAGGTGGTGGTATATATTGAGGAGGCGGAGGCGGTGGCGGAGGCGGTGGCGGTGGCGGAGGAGGCGGAGGAGGTGGCGGAGGAGGTGGCGGTGGCGGTGGTGGTGGAGGTGCAGGTGGTGGTATATATTGAGGAGGAGGAGGCGGAGGAGGAGGTGGAGGAGGAGGCGGAGGAGGTGGCGGAGGAGGTGGCGGAGGAGGTGGCGGTGGCGGTGGTGGAGGTGCAGGTGGTGGTATGTATTGAGGAGGTGGCGGTGGCGGTGGCGGTGGTGGAGGAGGAGGAGGTGGTGGTGGTGGTGGAGGTGGAGGTGCAGGTGGTGGTATATATTGAGGAGGTGGTGGAGGTGGAGGTGGAGGCGGAGGTGGTGGTGGAGGAGGAGGAGGAGGTGGTGGTGGTGGTGGTGGTGCAGGATAAGAATAACTAGGTTGAGGCGTTGGATATCCTTGTTGCCCTCTTTCCGTTGGTAACGAGAATGGTACGTTGGGTCGCTGATAAGAATATCCTGCTTGACGGCTGACGCGTGGCCAGCGTGCGCCAACGCAATGGATCACCAACAAGATGCATATTATCTATAAATTATAATATTGTATTGTAAAATAAAAGCAAATAAAGAGACAATAATATTGAGACCACTTACCCATTTTGATGCTAGCATAAGCATTTCGCGTATGCTGGCCGTGCAACATGACAGTCGCTTATATACGGGTGTTTTGCATTATCAAATTCATTTTCTGCGCTCTATCTTGGGAATTGCCATCCATCTAATGGCACTCTACTAACCCAAGTAATAGTTACAGCTTATTAAACCCACTATTATACTCACCACGAGATTGCGGGTTTCAAGTAGAGCAAAGGGAATTTTCCTTTTCATCTTGTAAGAAACTCGTAGATATGTTGAAATAAAACTTCCATTTGGTACGACTATATAATAAGGTAAGTATAGGATGTGATCATCGTGAACATTTACTCGTTTTGTATTATTTAGAGAGTCCTGTGTACAAATAACCCACACAAGTGTCATATAACAGAATAATGAAATTAATAGAAAATTAGTTTAGACCTTTATATCATAATATTGTACAATATAATATTTCTATTTTGTTTCAAATAATGTTAACACATATAAATTACTGAGTTCATAAATATTTGTCGAATATCAGCACCATTCTCTTCGACCAATTTCATTTAACATCATACGTTCTCCCACACACTATATTCTAAATGTGGCACTGAAATAAATATTAAAATCATGCAGTCTACATAGATAATAAGATATTTCCTATTGTTCAAAATATATTGCATGTTCTTCTTTTTTAAACACAATTACCTAAGAGAAATAACAAACATTTAGCGTGTTGCACAGCTGCAGTGTTGCAACCACACATTTCACAATTATAAGACACAGAGGCAAAGAATAAGTTAGTATATGCATATAAGTGAGAGGAAGATACTATCATAAAAATAGATTTATCTCGAAAATGGAAGTTGCAAATTGTAATATTGCAATAATGTACAGACGTTGCACACGTATTATTTAAGTAATTTATATTTTTACATATTTAGAATATTATGATTGAACTACAAAGAGAGAATTTTATTTTAATCAAATAATATGAAACACCTATAATATTGTATGATCTATTATATCACGCATATCTATGCATATTTTCTGAAAGAATGTATCCATTTTATTAAAAAATATAACTAATAATAGTAATGATTAATTATCTTTAATTATCACTTTTACTACTTGAAATAACAAGAAAGGAAAGGTAGAAAGGAATGGAAAGAAATATTTCAGAGCTTAAATTTATTTCATTTTATTTTCTAAAGATTTCACACGGTAGGTGGCTAACATATGAGCCAGCTGTTTCTTGAAGTTTAAAGTTTAGGGTAGATTCAATGAAAACGTCGACAACCAAAAAGCAACATTCCTTAATTGATCAAACGCTAATTAAAGATAATTTCTTACAAGTTCAACATCATTTTCAAACTTAGTAATTTTTAACTGTATTAAATTTCTTAAATTTCTTATTATTTAGTAATCAAACAACTGCTTCATTTGCAGCTTATTGATTTATTTTTTTTACTTCCGATAAAAATTTAAAAGTTACCTTTTTGTCTAATATCGTTATTCTTTTATTACGTATGTAGATGATCGCAACTCAGAGCCAAACCCACAGAGGAGTAACGCTGTCGAAATCGAAGACATCGGGCTGGCCGACGTGTGAAACGTTGGGGAAAGTTGTTGACCATCGGAAGGGCTGCATGGAGCCCAGCATATGTGGCCCGGAAGTGACCTCGAAACTTTCCACTCCGTTAACGTCGGCCAGTACGATCTTCGTGTCGATTATACCGAACGGTAGATCAACTTTCTCCAGGTCTCCTTTGTCGGTTAAAATCCTTGCCTGATCTTCATTTTCAATGGTGGGCTCCTCGTGATTGTATCCTCGCATCAACCTCCTAAAGTGTTCCGTCGTAGTAATGTTGCTCCGCAGTCTCGCGACCAGCTCGCTTTTCGCTACATCGTCGTCCTCTTCCTCATTTTCGCTGATCACCACGTTGGCCTCGCCAAGACGAACTTCACCGATAGCCCAAAACACATCAGTCTCAGCAAACCGCTCGCTGATATCCGCCGTGCGGACGAACCCTGGCAATTGCTCGACAAGCCAAACAATGCGGTCGCGCGGCTCCACAGTGACCCATTGTCGCGCTACATCGGCATCATTTTGCGATGACATGCTGCGAGACCAGGAACCTCCGTCCATTGCCAGACGATTCGCCGCCATCACCCTCGCGGATGACAACACCTATGAAAGAAGGAAGTTAATGCACTGACTTTAAACATATCTAAGAAAGCAGTAATAGACAACAGAAATCAATTAAAAAATTATATTATTTTATCATGAATTATTGTGTTACCTTTCAATATTGTATCTTTATACACATGCATATATCTGCAATAAATTAAAATTAGGGAAATTCAAGTGTGAAAAATTCTTTGCTCACCTGATCTTTAGCATTCATAAAATTCCGCAGGCTGCGATTAGTGGCTGCCAGTGGTGTTCCAGCGACAATCAGCTCGCGATTCTCTTCTTGCATCAAATAGAACTCGTCGTGAGACGACAGAGCACCAGGATAAGATGACATTATGATAGTTCTGCTTGGCACTGGCGCGGAAGTTTTCGAGATCGGCAGAACATGGTAACCAAAAGTATACTTCTTCAGCAACCTCAACATCTTAGCATATCTGTAAGAGTAATGTGAGATGATAGCACGGTATGCGTAATTGAGAAGCGCTTTTATTTATTAACACGATATTATACCTACGTTTGATCTTCCTCGCAGCGGACAAATGCAAAAGTTACGAATTAAAAATAATTCTTCTTATATTTTGATATTAAAGGCAATCTTTACACAAGTATCTTTATGTTTTAAGTCAATTTTCTTTGAATTTCTCTTTAATTTTTTTTCGCACAAGTCATATTTCTCACTGAAAATACATACACACTGAATAACAATAACTTACGGTGCGGCTGTGGTATGTCCAATAGCTATTAGCGGATTTAGTCCTTCACGGGGTAGGCTTTTCAGGAAAATCATGCCTTTGATGTAATCGCGGTAGGACTCTGAACCGTTCAGCGCTCGCTCGAGATCCGGTAGATCCGCGGCCATTGCCAGCCAGAGGAAATGTTCTTTGTTCATTTCCACTGGCTGCCGGCTACGACGAACCGCGAATCTCCAGCCAGCCTCCAAACCGTCCAGTTGAATGTAAAATAACCGCACCTATAATCGAGAACAATAACGATTTACAACCATATATTTTCGAATTCGAAGAAAACACACTTGAAATATTTTGTTTTGACTATCTATCGAGAACATGTGCAATTATTGGTCAGTTTTTAAAAATAATCAAAGCAATTATAAATTTAGAATAAAATATTCAGACACTAACACCCTGTGACGGCTCTTAGTCCTTTATTCCTTCAAATTTGTGTTTATCACATTTGAGCCAAACGAATTTTATTAATTTGAAAAATAAATATATAATAAAAATCTCTAAAAGTAACAAAAAAGTAAATCTACTTATCAAACATTTTATTACATTCAAGGAATATTCCAAGTTTAAACCGTAGTCTTAATTTCCATTTGCTGTTTACCATGTGCCAGAATGGATCCGTGGTTGCCAAGCGCTCGGCACGTTCGCGGACAATAGCGGTGTTCTCACGAAGGAATCGCATCAGTTTCTCACATT
This sequence comes from Vollenhovia emeryi, assembly GCF_000949405.1. Lineage (NCBI taxonomy): Eukaryota > Metazoa > Arthropoda > Insecta > Hymenoptera > Formicidae > Vollenhovia > Vollenhovia emeryi. Next base: position 2,876,630 of record NW_011967246.1, read on the forward strand.
CGCCTGGCCATTTTTCGCAAACAACGTGAACGGTATTGTGCCAATGATGATGGATCATTTGCCATGTCAGGCTACCCTCCAATAAACCGGCCGCATAAGCTTGCACGGTGTCCGGATATTTCGATGACGTTTCTATTTCGATGATGGACCATCTGGAATATTTTCGCCGTGATTATTTTAATTAATTTCACTTCACGCGTGAAATCTGCAGAATATTCTGATTTGATGTAGGCGTGCAAAGCGGATGTATGGTTTCCATGGATTACGATTTACGTTGAGAGATATTTATACGGCTATTTACTGGATTATAAACAAAGCGGGAAAAGAACTGTTACATTTCTACCTCTGTTACATTGGAATCTAGACATTTTATCGCACATAACTTGTCGAAAACATGCATATTTTATAATATCAATTAATAAAGTAAAATAAATCAAAATTACTGCGATTCTCTCCTCATTTAAAACGGGATAGAAAATAGTTTATTAAACGAGATTGGGAAAATACTTCGGAGTTTCGTATGTCTCTCTGGCGATGCCGGGAAAGCAAACATCTCTACAGAAACATGACTGTACATTTCCTCTGCTCAATGACATTGGCCTACCCAGATTCGAATATGCCAGTCTTGTAATAGGCGCGAGCAGCATTCAGTCGCACATCAGCGAGGTCGTTGCCTTGACCCCAAAAGTCGATGCGATATCCTCCCTTGTGATTCCACGATACGGTAGCCGAGTAGGTCCCATCTTGCTCAACACTACAAAAATATTACCGTTTAGAAAACTTTTGGAGAAGACATTTATCTCTGATGCAAAATTAATTTCTATTTGGTTGATATTTTTATTCGCGTTCGATATGAACAATTCCACAGAATGAAAGGGAAAAAGAATTGACGAAACTATAAATTAATCGTGCGTGCTCTGGTACTAGAATGAGGTAATTTATAAGAAGTAAAATTCATCAACTCTCTTTTGACAGGCTCATAATTGCAAATTGTCAAGGTTGGGAAGTAACTCGTTACTTGTAACGAGGTTACAGTTATTTTTTTTGGTAACTTTAATTTAACTTTGTTACTTTCTCTCCAGCTGTAACTGTAACTTAACTCAGTTACATTTTTTCGAAAACTAGTAACTAACTTAATAGTTACATTAAGCGTTACTTTATATGTATTTTAAACCTCCACAGAGTGCATTAGACCTTGCATTTGCGCATAAACGCCTTTATCGACACTTTATAATTCAAATGCAGATTTGATATTTTTATTTTCATTACAAGAAAGTAACTGCAACGTAACGATTCGTTATTTTTTGAGTAACTGTAACTGTAACGCGTTACTTTTCAGAAATGATAACAGTAACCAGTTACATTTTTAGCAAAAAAAAAACTGCAACTGTAACTAGATACTTTTATAAAGTAACTTTCCCAATTCTGTAAATTATTAAGTATTAAGTTATAATGGCTGTAACTCGCGACAATTTGAATATCGCTGTTACGAACCATTTATATGCTAAATATCTACTGAATGTATTGTGGATTCATAAGCGCGAAGTCTACAACTAATGTATGCATCGTACGCGCGCATTATGTTTCACCTGCTATTGTTCAACAGGAAAAACATCTCGAACATTGAATATGGAATCTGGATTCAAGCGTCCGAAATTTTTACGGAAATTAAAAAAAAAATCGCCGACTCACTGTCCATATTCGCCGAGGATAATGGCGCCGATGCCGAGGAGAGCGACGGCGACGAGGATGTAGGTGGAGATGCGCGTCTGCAGCCACGAGGCTCCGACCACCTTCAGCATGGCTCATCGGTAAGCTACACACCTTGATAACGAAAAGAAGAAAATGGCAAAGAGCGTTCTCAACCCATCGATTACCGACGCCTGATTCGCCACGGGCTTCCTATGGCGCTTCTTCGAAGACCGACAGGAGCTGCACGTTCCTTCCTGACCCTGCAACAATGTAGAAACTTGTAGCAATTTTACCCGATTGTCGTTCTTCTACTTAAGTTCTATTCTAACTTACATTCTACCTGACTTCTAGTCTAGATCTACCATGTGTAACGTTGCTGTGTCAACCGGTGTCAATTTTACATACAAATCATCAGGAATGGAATACTTAAACGTCTCTCTTTCTTTTGACGGTGTATTAAAATATGTACAAAATTATAAAATGCATAATCAACGGCTTTTCCCTGTCTCGTAGATGCGAAAACAAGAGAGAGAATATTATTATAACACTTAGCATGTTCAACTTTCTCAGAAATAATAATAAAAGTCGATTATGTAAAACTGACTTTTACAATTTGATATTTTGGATTTCACGTTCTACAAATGCATTTGTCAGTGGCCGTGGAAGTTCGATAATAAGTACAAATAAAGCCACCGGCACGCAATAGTATTTTTCCTACTGGATTGCTTACTAATCTTGATTGGCTCTCGTAAGCAATCTATTATAGTAGGAAAAATAGCATCGTGTGCCGTTGGCTTTATTAATGAAGAGGATAGGGAATTGCTATCAGATTAGACACTTACAAGTCGAAGATGAGGGATAAGACTGGCTCTCATTATCGCTTAAGATTAGACTCTCCAGAGGACGTCATCGTGCACTTACTAATTATTTTATCAATGCTGTTACGCGAAGCATTGAGTAATCACTTATCTCCACTCGAGGTTGCGCTCTTCGCGAAATATGATACGGTGGAAATTTTTTCATACTAAATTCGCATACGATTTCAACTTTCAACAGAATTAAATGGCGTTCATGCGGAGAAGAGATTGACCGTTAAACAAACTATTTTCCTTCTCCTGGAGATCCAGTCGCCAGGACCAAAAGTTTACAAATCAAAAGTTCTGTGAAAGATGATGCGAAATAGGAAATGCGGCAGAAACGAGAATATTCGGAGCGCGTCAGGTAACAATCTAAAAATAATAATTGTCCGCTCGCACATATGTATCTTGTCGTAGACGCGATCTTCGTTCTCAAAGCGTTGCGGTTTGCGAAACACTCCGCAAACAGCAGTTTGCGCGTCATCGGCTTTTGTTAACACTTATCGCTCCGTTTCATGTCGGTGACTTCACGTCAAGTACAAATATTCGTGGAATGATATGATAATATTGTACGCTAATTAACACGGATTTTTTTTATCAACGGTGTACATATCGGCACGACAGTGTGGGTATCCCACGTAATTTCCACGTGGAGTAAAGCTCACGTGGTTTACATAAAAAAAAAGAAGGAGCATTATATTGATGAGTAGCGTTTAACACAATTATCCCGTTACAAAGTAGAAGTGAGCGTGCAAACGTTTCAGCATTGATTTACTTATAATATACTTATACGAGGAAAATTTCACGGAGCGCGCAGTTTACAGAATTATTAGCAGATAAGCGAGTCGCATTTTAAAAGCGTCCTCGTTATCAGAAAGGAGTGCTGTATGCTTATCACAGTAGCGTATCGAATATTTAACCCTTCCGCCAAAGCAATTTTTTGTGTGTGCCAATTTTTATATATGTTACAAAATTTGTGCAAAAAAAAAAAAGAATTCAGTACAGAACGCTTCATTACTTTACTAACAAATTCAACGCTTGAGTGTGGCCGATTATCTGCTAATTGTTCAGTTAACTATTCTGTCTTTTTTTCCTGCGGCGGCGACCGTGAAACCTCCGCTTAGCGACGGATAGGACCTCGTGCACGCGACGTGTATAAAGATATTACGTGATATTATCCATCGACAAATGTTACGCATTCGAATGATTTCGACATCGCGGAAATACCAGAACTCACGAGAATCCCGGAAAAACAGCGTAAGCAAAACTAAACGAAGAAAATTTATTTAAAAAACTGGTAAAATTTTTCTATCTATATTTTTCGCTTGCATTTTTTATCCTTAATGTTTTTTTATATATTATCTTTCGAGTTTTCAATTAAAATTGTTGTTCATAATTGACAAATCAATCGACTAGCAATAGTCCCGAATCGAGAGAACACCGACGTGTTCACTTGAACATTTTCCAGCTGTCGAAATGGGAGAAAGTAGTAAAAGCAACGTCGCTCGTCTCAGAAATATTACATTATCAAAACGCTCTACGGTTGAACAATCGTTCCTTACATTAATCAAATTTAATTTATCCTGTAAAACTTTAGAAAAGCATATTCCGCTTCAATTTTCCGCAAGAACCACTTTCGGGAATCCCATTTTTGCAGGATCCTTGATCTCGCCATGTGACGGAGGCCCACGTGGCTTTCGCATGATTCATTCATGCACTCGGCTCACTCGTTTCTCGCACTCACCCTGGATGAAATTTGGCAGTCTAAATTGCAGCGAGTCGTACACGGGTAATGAATGGGTCATCGGGCACGGATTACATTCCTCGCGCGTATGTGTGGTCTACGTGTGCTCTGGACTGGTTGCTCCGACACTCCAATCCAAGCGCGAGCGGTCGTCTCTCCCGACTGTCGAGGGACTCGTCGCCAGCTGGCCGTCAGTATTTCCACTTCCCGTTCTCCCCGTCCTTTCGTCATCATCAATTCGCTGTGCCCCACTATAGCAGTCGCGCCGTGTGCCGCGTCAGCGTCCTGATATTGAAGTCGAAGCGATGACTAAAATTGAAGTATAGAGAGCGCAAGAAAGATGGCCGAACGCACCCGTGGAAGACGCATGAGGCACTCCAAAGATCTCCGGCCGACCGTCGATCTCAATCCAAGCCCAACTGACAAGGGACCCGCTGAGGTGTCCGCCTCGGATCTTTTAATATATTGTTTGCTAAACAAAAACAAGAAACATGTGTATTTTTATGTGTCCCTAAGCATGTTCATGAAACACTCCTTAAAAAAGAAAGTTTTTCCCTATCGGGACGAATATCTCCGAAACTAAAGAAGATACCACACATTTTTTAATCAAAAGTTGAATGGCTTTAGGAGTTCTATCTGTAGAAACAATGACAAAAACATTTCTTAGTTTAACAAATTAATAAAATTCGTATGGCTCAAATGTGATAAAGACAAATTTGAAGGAATGAAGTAAATTTAGAATAAATTATTTAGACACTAACACCCTCTCACGGCTCTTAGTCCTTTATTCCTTCAAATTTCTTAGTTTCTTAATTTTTCAAAATACCTCCACCACTAAAAAAAATGTTTTCATCAAATAAAAGTATGTTTTGAAAAACCTTTTTTCCTCCTTATATATTTTCATTGAGTATGCCCAATTTTTGCAAATATTAACACTACCGAAGGGCTGTTTCGCCGTAGGCATTTCAAGTGCGTTATGAAGTGGCTATTAACGATAATGTATAAAATATTTAGGTGCAGATTCTATCAATTACATTAAAAATAACGAGTTTCTTTCAAATACACAAGCAAACTACATTGCGTTTTTCTTCGTTGTGATTCATATTATCATAGATATTTCAACAAAAAATTAGGTGTGGCTGTTTTTGCTGAGCGGAAGTGTAAAAACGAAGATATACGGAAAATCACAGATAAATCCGAGAAATGACACACGAGTAACAAACTATAGAAACAAACTATAGAAACAATGACAAAAACATTTCTTAGTTTAACAAATTAATAAAATTCGTATGGCTCAAATGTGATAAAGACAAATTTGAAGGAATGAAGTAAATTTAGAATAAATTATTTAGACACTAACACCCTCTCACGGCTCTTAGTCCTTTATTCCTTCAAATTTCTTAGTTTCTTAATTTTTCAAAATACCTCCACCACTAAAAAAAATGTTTTCATCAAATAAAAGTATGTTTTGAAAAACCTTTTTTCCTCATTATATATTTTCATTGAGTATGCCCAATTTTTGCAAATATTAACACTACCGAAGGGCTGTTTCGCCGTAGGCATTTCAAGTGCGTTATGAAGTGGCTATTAACGATAATGTATAAAATATTTAGGTGCAGATTCTATCAATTACATTAAAAATAACGAGTTTCTTTCAAATACACAAGCAAACTACATTGCGTTTTTCTTTGTTGTGATTCATATTATCATAACTATTTCAACAAAAAATTAGGTGTGGCTGTTTTTGCTGAGCGGAAGTGTAAAAACGAAGATATACGGAAAATCACAGATAAATCCGAGAAATGACACACGAGTAACAAACTATCAAATATGCATATTTCTATTTTAAGATTAATTATAGCTATGAATTGTAATCCCATAGTTTTATGAGATGCGTGTGTGCTGCATTTATTTATTACATTCATCATGTAGAAATGGAATTAAAACCTTAAACCTGATATCACAAATCGTCACTTTGTTACATCTTGCTGTTTATATTTCAAGCCTGCGGGAGATACTGAAGTGTAAAAACTAAAGTCATAAATCATACGAAGATGTTGAAAGTATATATAAATGTTAATGCATACATAAATATTAATTGAAGTACTGGTATAAAATGCTGTCGTTTTATGAGCGCTATTTTATTGCGTGACATCGTTTAATCGTGTACTATTAGTCGCTGGGTGTGTTTTTGTAGGTATGTATTGATATTTTTAAAACGTCTATTAATGTTTATACTACTTTTACAAATTTACTTTTGCAGTCTTCAAAAATCGGTGACGACATAAGTTTTTGTCATATTTTTTTATAGTATTGCTAAAAAAATATTTGTTGGTATTTAACTTTTGTCGAAAGAACAAAAACTAGTGATACAATATATTCTAATTCCATTTCTACACGAATGACAAATGAGAAATATACGTGAAAAATGATAAAAGAAAATATACCCAATTGAATGAAATAACTTCTTACATCTGATCATAATTTTTGAAGCAACAGAATGCCATTAACGTCCGAAGGAACTTGACGCGAAGAGTTTAGACACGTATACATATATGGCAATAAATCTAAGAAGAGCATAATTCACAATGATAAAGAAGTCAAGTAAAGAAATCATTGAATTCAATTTTAATTCATTTCAATATGTCTACTACTGTCCACAGCGACATGGAAGAATATGAGGAATTTTATATTGATTTCAAGGATCGGATCGAATGTCTCTTAAATCCAGCCTGTCATATCTATCTTCTAAAACTACGAGCGATAGTTGTTTACTGTGAGAAATAGTTTTACGAGCTATGATTGATTCTAATTGAGAGTCTTAATTGTTGAGCGAGGGCAGCTAAACAGCTGCCGTAGGCATTTCACAAGCGCGTTATGAAGCTATTAACGATAAAATGTATAAAATATCTAAGTGCAGATTCTTATCAATCACATCAAAAATAAAAAACTTCTCCAGTTTCTTTCACATAGTCGTCTAAATATGTCGTTTCGTAACTTGAAAACTACAAAAACTATACTTTACAAAAGTGCTGAAACTTTCATAGAAGAATCATATTTCAATGCTAGATTATCACAAAGTGTTTCGTGATAAGCGTTTTGCGACACTACATTTTCAAAATACATTTCTCGTACGCAATAATCTAATAATAATCATTTCAATATGTGACAGTTCGCACGTTTCATTGATTACTTACTGCATAAGTAGATGTGACGCTGATCAGTGCAAAAAACACAGCCAAATATAATTCGCATATTTACTTCACAATCGACATTCCTAAAATTAGTCTCCCTCGCATGAATTGTTTCCGTTAATAACACGTAATAAAGAGCCTCAGCTGCAATAAGTTCAGTGGAATTTCTTGATTACAGTCCGGCTGCAAAGCACGCCCCACAAATGGAATGCAATATAAGTTCCTCGGAATATATTCGTATATGAAGACGGTCTCCCTTTCTCCACACAGGATTTCGTAAGAAACCCTCCGTAATTCTAATCGCAGATTCTTCAATCGATCTGAAATCAATTTTTATTTATGAATTTATATTCAAAAGTAGAAAATATGTTCCAAGAACGGAGATTAATATTTACACATAGCATAAATCTTTGAGTAGCGAAAAGTGTAGTTATTAATAATTTATAAGTAATCAAATCAAAGTAAGATATTAAATATCAAATTAATATTAAGATATTTGTAGCTTTCAAATTATAAGCGATTAAAAAAGTTGAGTTTCTTTTTTATAAACTGTGTCGAAAGATTTGCCAGAGGCAGACTCTAAATTAGCAATCTACGATAGTTAATTCTCTTCTCTTTTATCAATCAAGTTATTGGAAATAGTCGCCGTCTTCCTAATCAATCTAGGATGAGATTACGTTCATATAAATTAATTTTACTTTGAAATCAAAACCTTACCTCTCTGTATTACTCACAATTAATATTTTTAAATATTCGCATTATTATAGCATTTTAGAATGTTTTAAACGGGAACGGATCAAAATTCATAATTCAACAAAATTAATTCATTTCGAAAAAGTGCGAAAATGTTTGATTCTTTTCTATTGTACCGCAATATCTGTAAAAAAAGAAAAATAACTTACATTAAACGAATAATATATAAATTGCCTCATTACTTTTTTGAAGAACATATGTGTACAACATTAAACAGAAATACAAATATTTAAATATTCTGTAATAAACAAAATTTAAGTTGGATGAGAAGTTAGACCAAATTTACACACTTTTATTTCTTGGACAGCTTAAACAACGTATAAACGAACTCCTACATATAAACGAACCGCGATAAAGAGCGAGGAGTGGCTCGAACCAGTTTCCCCGAGCTTGCGCATCTAGCGTTGTTTCCGCAAGCGCGGAATCCTGCGGGTTACGAAAGTTCGCAGTAAGGATCCTCAGTGCAAATCCACCCTTTGCGGACTTCGCAATACAACACTGCAAACCTCGTAAATACCGTTCAAAAAATTGGGATAATTTTGGCACAAGATTCGAGTTAACGAAAATCCAAATCGGCGACACTTGGCGGGTTTACTTACTGGATTACTTCGTAGGAAGATTTTACGAGGATTTGATTATGTTGACGATGATGCTGTTTCTGCTTGTCGCTCTCGCGACCATCCAATCGGGTTGGTCCCGAAGCGAGTCCTCGATCGGTGAAAACGCGGCTGGGGACGCGGTGCATACAGTTCCGCTCGGCTCGGAGGCGACCTTCCACTGGAGGTGCGATTTCGAATAAGATCGTTCATCATTGTAATCGCCTATTTGCAGGAATGAATGTTAATTTTAATTACTTGAAAACTTGTGCAAACAAACATGCGTGTGATGACTCGTGACTTCTCTTTTGACGTTTAGTTACTTGAAGACTATCAGTGTCATAACTTTATTCAATTCGTCACCGATTTTCAGAGTGGATCTAATGAACAAACTGGTGACCGTGGAAGTTCATTTCGTCGGCAATAATAACAGCTGGTTCGCGATCGGATTTTCCGACTATGGAGAACTGAAACCAGCTGATTATTGTCTCTTCTGGTCTGACTGGCACCAACAAGTTCATCTTCAAGTAAAATATTCAGTGATGTGAAGCATTAAATCGTTGTATAAGAAAATATTGTTTTCATTCTTACTGATAATCGGCAGGACTCGTGGGCGGATGCCGACGGGAAATTACATCTGGACGCTCAGCAAGACTGCGAGGGCTTCGAGTGGAAAAGACGTGGTAATATCACGAAATTCACATTCTCCCGCAGGTTCGACACTTGCGACGAGCGTGACTATATCATTGAGGTGAGTACAACTTGTGTATTTGTGACTTGAAAACTTGCAGAAATTTCGAAGCGTCTAAAACAAAAATCGTGTTATTTTAATATCACACGGAACAATCGTCGGAAAACTTGGAAGAATCGAGATTGTTAAGTCTACTTTATGCGAGACAAACCTTGCAGTAAATTTGAGCCTTCGACTGACATGCTCCATCTGAGGGATACCAGAAATTATATCGTAAGAAGTTGTGGAATGAAATGTTCGTTTTTAGAAAGGTACCACGCACCTAGTGTGGCTCCGCGGTCACGGACCGCTATCCTCCTTGGCCGGCCTTGAAACATCGGACGCAAAATCGTCGGGCATGTCTCGTACCGAGTTACAAAGAGCGTCCCATAAAAAGCCCAGGTTCCCCGAGAATTCCTGGCAGCTGGAATTACTCGCCCATCGGGTTCAAGTGCCGAAGGAGGAGACCACCTATTGGTGCCGTGTGCATAAGTTGCCGTCGGTATTAAGTCAGAAGTGCGTATTGGCAGTAAACTAGTGAGATCTGCATACTTGATCAATGACTTTTTATTTATCCAGAATTGTTTGCTTAATGCAAAATCCAATTAGATCTTTTATTAACGCTTTTACTAATTGGATTCTTTATTCTGAAGACTTAATAAATGTAAGTGTATAACGAAATAAACAGAAGAAATATTTACTGGTAGGCATCATATCCTGCAATTTGGTCCAGCTGTTCAAGCGGGTAACGAACATCTTGTACATCACATGGAAATCTTTCATTGCGCCGGACCCGTGGATCTAGAAGTCCCAATGTACAATGGACCCTGTGAAGGAGCAGATAGGCCCGAAAAAACGCAGGTAGTTGTCTTCTCATGTCTATACAGCGGATGATGTATACGTTAACAACTAAAAAAATAGCTCCTTTCATTAAAATTAAGAATTTGACCCACTTCAAACATTCTTTTCTATTAAAATAAAGGATTTTAGATTTTCCAAATTACAGAGTAACTTATTGATTTTCTGACTTAAATTGTTGGTCTATGTTCTCGATTATGAAACATATCGTCGGTCTTCAATAAAAATCATCGAGGATTCTTCTTTTGAGAATAAAACTCATATCTTCGATCGTGACTTCCAAATTTAACTCAGTTCATTCATGTTAAATCACCCAGATCTGCAAGAAGGTGTTGGCAGCATGGGCGATGGGTGCCGACGCGTTTGTATATCCGGAAGAAGCCGGTCTATCCATCGGCGGGGCCAATTTCAATCCGTACATCATGTTGGAGGTGCATTACAATAATCCCGAGCTACACCAAGGTGTCGTTGACTCCTCCGGAATCAGATTTGTTCTTACCAAGACTCTCAGAAAGTACGACGCCGGTGTCATCGAGCTCGGTCTCGAGTACACCGACAAGATGGCCATACCTCCACAACAGGTAAAACAACTAATTGATTGTAATTTATAAAAATTCTCGACTATAAGTTCACGCACGTAATAAAACAGTTAATCGAAATCATGGAGTTCGCATTGCAAAATTTTACATTTATATAAACATCTCTACATAACAATTATTTAAATAAATATACTTTTTATCTCATACATACATAGGTAACGAATAAATTCTTAACCCGATTAAATATATATGTCTAATATTTATCCATACATTTGATTTATCTCCAAAAGTACGCGATTACGATTCTACAAATCTCTTCTTAAAAAAAAAAAGAGGCGGACGTTTGGACGTGCACTCTTCAAATTTAAAATCAGGTCTCGGCAATTTCTTTCAGGAAGCCTTTACGCTATCCGGTCATTGCATTGCGGAATGCACCGGAGTCGGATTGCCCCAAAGTGGCATTCGCGTTTTCGGCTCTCAACTGCACACGCATCTGACGGGCACCAAAGTCACCACCCGTCATGTAAGGGACGGTGAGGAGCTGCAGCCGTTGAACTATGACAATCATTACTCCACTCATTTCCAGGAGATCAGACTGCTGCCGAAGCCGGTGACCATTCTGCCCGTAAGAAAATTAACTAAGGAAAACAAATATGTAGAAATAAAGTAGATAGTAAATGCGAGTAAATCAATTAAATAGCTTTACGTCATACATTAATGTTCATAATGATAAAAAGAGTGTTCTTATTACAAAAACTAAATTTGCAGGGGGATTCCCTGATAACTACATGCACTTACAACACTATGGAAAGAGATAACGTGACTCTTGGCGGCTTTGCTATATCCGACGAGATGTGTGTTAATTACATTCATTACTATCCCAATGCGCAACTAGAGGTAAATTTAATTCACAAGTAAAGTAAAAAACTAACCAAGTGCATAAGTGCATTTGTTCGCATTAATCGATTATTTGAAAAAAATGAATATTCGCATAACAACTGATCATCATACGAATTTCCATGTTACAATTAGGTGTGCAAGAGTGCCATAAGTGACGACGCTTTGCGGACGTACTTCCGCTATATGCGAGAATGGGAAAACCAAGGGACCAGTGCGGAAAAGGGCATCTCGGCGAATTACAAGAGCGTCGAGTGGACCAAGGTCCGCGTGGAGGCTCTTCATGATCTCTACGAAGCTGCGCCATTAGGTTCGTAGGCAATAGTTAAAAATCACGCATAAAAAATAACTCCATTAATTTTCCCTTATATTCTATAATAGCAACTTTTAACGACATAGGAAAAATGTTTTTTTCTTTAATTATTACCGATGAAGTCTTAGTACATATGTATCTCTGCAATAATTTTCAAAATCCAGATATCGTAAAGTTCTCTCCTCTCCTTCTCTTCCAATCTATTCTCAATTGGTTTATCAGGGATGCAGTGCAACGGCTCCGATGGCTCCCGATTACCCGGCTTGTGGAATAATATCGCGGCCACACCCGTCAGATTGCCTTTGCCACCGCCAGCCAGAGATTGCCTGGAATCTTCAATCCAGGAAGACATCTCAAACCAGATGTAACCAAGTGGTTTAAAAAATTTAAGTCGGTCATTCCATTGTGTCGAAATTTCAAGAGAGCAAGCAATTAAAGAATTCCAATCCAGGGCATATCAAATTTAGCGTTGTCTGCTACTTCATTAAAATCTTCTCTGAAATTGCAATGCTTATCCTTAAACACTTGGCACTTGCTTCCTTCGATACGTTGCAATACTTGATTGTTGGATGTTTGTAAGAGGATTCCATGACATTAAAACTTGACCGACGACATCCCGTGGAGGCGAGACGTAAAAAAATCCATAAAGTCGATGTAAAAGTTTATAAACCTTCAGTATATTTGTTCACTTTAAGTGTGTTTCTTCACTTTTTGGCAGTACAGTACGCATTTCGCTGCGAACAAGCTAGCTTGATCAAATCTTGTAACAAATACTTGTGACGATAATTGTCTCTGAGTAATAATATTAATAATATTAATAATAACACAAATAATAGTCGAGGAAATTCGTTTTTACACTTCGTATTAATGTACAAAAAAAAGACGAACGTCCCTTAAAAACGACGATATCAAAATTAATCTTGGTATATGCGGTATTTCTTTTTACGGTATAATACATACACGGGGTAAGGGGAGATAATACACGCATACAAACAAGCACAAACACGCACGCGTTCATACGCACGAGATACAATAGTTGCCTATTTCGTTCGAGCATAAACAATTTAATACTTCCTATACGTCTTCGTTTTCTATCGAACACTCTCGTCAGACTTGGCTCTTTTTTTCGTTTTCTTTCTCTTTTATGTAATTTGTAAACTTTGTAGACGGCCTGGCATAATACGCAAAACACTCTGTACTAAGTTCCATCAACTTGTATCGCTAAACTCGCGTGTTTGTGTTTTGTCTCTCATTATCGACTATAATATATTTTTTTACTGCAGAGTATTCCAAAAATCATATCTCATTAATTAAATTAGTTAACAGTATTTCGTGCAAAAAGAACTTTAGGATATGTATTTTTCTTCCCCTTTCGAGAAAATTAATTTTGAAGATTACTGAAAATTTCGTGATTTAAAATACACTTTCTCGTAAAATAAGGAAACTTAAAATTTCTCAAGAATAAATTGATTCTGAATTCTCAACTCTTCTCCGTAACAAGATTATTCTTTCCAAAAGATTGTTATATATGAACTACGATCTTTGGGACACTCCACACACGTGGGAACATACCTTTCTCTTTGGCATCTTATTAAGCTGCATTTAGACGGTAATAAAAAAAAAAGGATTCACGTTAATCAAAATTACTGTCGAAAAATACCGCCTTGACGGAATAAGGAGAGCTTCTCTCTTGCAGTCGTATGTCTTTTCGGGTCAGAGCTCCGAGCTTCTTGGTGCAAAGATTCGATTCTTCTTAGAAAACTCGAGCAAATGGAATGGACGATTATTACATTATACATGTATAACAGATTTTGCACATAGTGAGGAACGTCGTTCCCTGAACTCCGCATATCTTCAAAGAAAAAAGCGAAATCTCCTCTCTCTTTCTCATTCTGCTGAATGCTGTAATGTTTCTGCGAGATGTACGCTATTGTACGAGTACACGAGAGTACAGTGTCCATATTACTTAGGGCGATAGGTTGCTTCCTGCAACGGATATACAAAAAGATTCGTATAAAAAGATTTAGATTCTCTGCTAGGAACACACGTCACGTGAAAAAGTACTTATTTTCTAGAGCACAGTCCCGTACACAAATTTCAGGCTTTAAACACCTCGATCTCGGACTTTATACAAAATTTTATTATTTTACCTTCTTACCCTTTTCTATTATTTTACCTTTTATCCTCCCTTAAAAGATTCTTATTCTTTAACTCTCGTTTTTTTCTCTATAAATTTTCAGGACACTTTTAATATACAAAGGTAACATCTTTACCAATTTGCTTCGACTTATCACTTAATCTTCTCTCTTTGGCCAATTTTTCACCTGAAATTTCTGCACCATTTCTTCTTTATGTCGAAAATCTCATTTTAGAAAAGATCATCAATTTGATTGCGCGCGAGCGACATTGTCCCGCTCAGACAATATGAAGTAGAAAATATATTATGAACCTCAAAAGTAAAAAGATATATGTATATATATATATATTATTATTGATATTACGCTTTATATATACGTTCTATAAGAGCAGCTCGGCTATATTATTTTGCACGCATATGGAGTATAGGAGTTTTATCCTCCTAGGAGGGTTTCATCAAAGCCACTCTATTCGTTTTAACATACTTCCAGGCTTTGCTGCGTAAAAGAGATATGTAACGCGAAACTACAAAAGAGACCAACGATATAAATGGAGTATTTGTGCCAGCGCGCAATACAAAAGACATCTGACAGGTGTTTGAAGGACGGAAATTGGCGAGATTGTTTCCCTGATTTAATTTAATTAGTTAAATGTATTAATAAAAAGAATGAAAATAAAACTTGCAGTCATTTCATTGAAACATTCGGCAAAGCGAACTCTCATATTGCACCTAACGCAAATAAAAAGATTTAATTAAATGGAAAGTTTCTGACTTCAGACACGCGTAGAAAATTATGAGCCCTCTTTTCATAATGCTATTATTCGTTACGCAAGTTATTTTTTTATGTAAATGATGTAACACATTATGGCATTATGGCATTGTGGTAACAGAAATTACGTTCCTTTTTGACATTCAATAAGTGGGTCGATCGTAAGATTAAGTATAACGATATCGATGAGTTACCAGGCTGTTCTTCAGACACCATTACATCGTCTTTTCGGCGTTTGCTCCGTCGGGAAGAAAATGGTCGAGTTTCCGTCGCCAAATTACCTATCGATCTCAAATCGAACGGCAACGTTAATCGCTTTCAGGATCAGGGGAGTTTGTCGACTAGAGAGGTTGATTGTTCTGCTGTTGAATGTGTAACTGCAGGAAGCAGTAGAGAATGCCGGCTTGCGCCATCACGTCGACGGTGCCGGCAGCCAAGGGATCGCGGCTCTTGGCGTCGCTGCGCGAGTTACTGGTGCCGGGTCGCAGCAACGTGGGCCCGAACACTGTCGCCAGGTTGTGCAGCGACATCTTGTTCTGCGCCTCGTGCTTGTTCACACGGGCCAGGTGTGCCAGCAAGAAGTCGATTACCGCTTTGTTCACGGCAGGCAGACCCTCGTAAACGCGGCGCAGGGCAGCGCCCCGTGATAGATCACCCGTTTGGAAGGCCTCCAGGAATGCCGGATAAAGAGCATCGGTGAACAGCGCCTCCGGCATCTCGCGCAAATACAACTTTAATACGCCCGTCACCGAGTGCACGTCCACCTACGCGTCCACGTTTGCAAACATCAGAACAGTCTCTTGCCAATCTTCTGCCAATTACGAGAAATGCTAGACAAACGTACCTCTTTAAGTAGCTGCTCCGCCTCGTACGAATTGCTCTCGAACGACTTGCGCAGCCTCGCCACATCGGACGCCGAGCCTGAAACGCGATACAGACCTACCTCGCCGACGCCGCGTCTCTCCACCTCTCGCACGCATGCTGTTATTATGAAAGGCACGTCGCGTTTCTCTCGTCTGCAAAATTGCGAAACAGTATAATTGCTAACTTTCAATTTAAAATGTTTTAAAATATTTCATTGAAAAATCGAGAAACTCGGAGAAACTTTGTTTTACAGGAAGTAACAAACTTGTACATTTCAATTGCAGATTCTTCGTGATTTGAATATTTAGTTAATTTCTCCTAATTAAAATTCAACGGAAGGAAGAGGAAAGTTAATTGACTTTTTAATTTCCCAACTATTCTAATTCGAATAAAATCGCGCGTACTTGCAAACTTGCTGGATCTTGGCGCCGAATAAGCCTTGTGGCTTGGCCGATGGCACTCGCCTCAGAGTGACCTCGCTGGGAACAAAACGCAGTGCCACGTCCAATGTTGCGGGTCCTAGGTTTAATAACCTTTCCACCTGATCAGATTGGAGCCAAGATCTACTCAATCGTTGAATGCACTTGCCTCGCAATACCGAGCGTGTGCCGCATTCCTCGTATAACAAGATCCTAACGTTCTGGCTTCCTTCCAGTTCTACCACAAAGGTCTCGCCTGCATGAAAGAAAGAAAAACTTAAATCAAGTAGAAAACATTAATACATTATCGCGATAAAAACTTTTAATTTTAAGCGCGTGTCGTTTGCGTTTAAGAGGATTAGTACCAAATACAACCTGTGAAACAGAAGCGAAGGTTCCTCTTACCCCAAATGGGAGCTTGACCTCTGGCGACGCGACTTCGCGCTCTCTTGAAGTAATGTCCATAGCTGTCGACTTCCACGATGATGTAGAGATCACCCACTCTGTCCAAGCCTGGCGGAGTCAAACCGAGCAGCGTCAGATGAAGATCACCCAGTAGCAAGCTCTCGTCGCGTCCAGACCTCAGCAGGTAGCTGCCCATGTCGGTCTGCAGATACGTTCGACAAGCGGTGACCCAAGCCTGCAGTTCGTACATCGACAATGGTAGCTGCCCTGGAGGCTGTCCGCCCTGTAAAGTACCAGTGACATGAATTCTTCAATCAAATGTAGCATAACAAATATAATACACGTAATACATTAATTCATCATATTGTTACGCCCGCGTTCGGAAAGCGACAACCCGCCACGATACAGATTTCAATTATTTTGTAAATGAGTTGTACTGATTTTAATTGGAGAATTCGAAGTTTGGTTTTCGAGCTAGGCGGACGTTCTCTCGTGTAATAAAATCTATCGTTCTCTTCTTAATCCTTTGTGATTTATGGAGCGCGTGTGAGTGCGCGAGTGACGTGGTCAGCGACTGCGGCGCAAGAGACGTGACAATATTTTTAAACATATTATGCTGTACAACCTTAATGAGAGACTTAACAACCTGTTGTAACGCCTCTACCGCCTCCACCCATTGAGAGCGCTCAAACTCGCTGGACAGGAAGAAGGTGTAAGAATTTTGTACTCGGTTCTGCTGACTCTTGTGCGCGACGCGCAGAACCAAGTTCGGCGAGGCTAATACCAGCTGGGCCTCAAGTTCGGCGAGTTTCTTGCGATTCTTCTCCGAACCTCTGCCACCCAGTCGAATCCGCTTCTCGTCGTTTCGTTCCTCCCACAGAATTTGATCGCGTACTGTACACGCTTGCGACCTGTCCGATAGTCATTTGTAATTTAGTCGATGTTCAATCAAACAAAAAACGTTTGCCTTTTTTATGAATATAATTAGTGTATTACTTTTATGACTAATGATAATCTATTCTGATAAGTGGTTAATTTTAAAATCAATGACTAATCCGATAGCATATTTTTTACAACTGATAAGGTTCTACTCTACATCATCAACGATAGATATCGCGACAGATAAGTGTTTCGCTGATTTACCTTAAAGCTACCACATTAGCGGGGCTGGCCTCGCGTGGCTCTATGCCGTCTTCCGTAACAGCGGCTTCCGCTACCGGCACGTACCACTTCAATTCAAACGTGAACTTATCCCTGCCAGACGCTTTGTACTTCGCACAGGCGATCACGTCGTTGAAGAGAAAGAGGTGCCTCAGCTTCCTGTGTCCGTCCGAGAGCTCGACCACAAACGAATTCTTCACCAATCTTCGTTGGGCTCTATCGTGGCTCTGTGCAAAAAAAAAAGCATATCAAACGTGGGGCACAGAAAACCATAAATCGCACAATGTCGTATAAAATTATATATTTATTGCGCGAATCTTACCGGAAACATCGACTTCGTCTGAATAATATTGAATTCATCTAGGAAGATCCTGGTCATAGCAAGAGCTTCCGACAAGGGCGCATGATCTGCATGGTTGACTGGCGTATGCTTGAGAAGATCCTGGAATAATCCAATAAACAAGAAAGTTGTCGCTACGAAATTCAAGATAAGATAAGACGACTGTACCACAATAAAGTGTGTTTCCAGAACTGAAGTTTGTAGTAGCCTGTTATCAGGATTTTATGAATCGTAAAAAAAATCACACACGCTGCCGATACACGTGTGGCAAGTTACTTACGTGTAAAACTAGAGCGTTCTTTTGCACTCGAGCAACTGGCTTGTGTAACAGATCTTCCAGAGACAGACCCGGGCCCTTCGGGAAACCCCTGAGTCTTATGTCTCTAGTGATCTCTCCAAACTGAGTGGAATGGGCGGAGCATCGTCGCACGGTATCGGTCGCGCGGGCGTAATTGTGCAAAAACGCACCATATAATCCTATATTACTGGCCATAATCTGAAACCAACGTAACACTGCAGTTTTCCAGCTCTACCTCGTCCCGCTTAAGACCGTCGAATTGTATCACCTTAAATTGTTCTCCTATGGTAGTCTTGCTGTCCCACTTTTCCGCCTTCTTTCGAAGACCGTCCAGAAACGTCTGGTGCAGAGCGTGCAGTTCCGGGATCTTATAGAACATCGTGCCGAATTCCTCTTCCGAAATGACCGGTTGAGACGTCGTTAGAGTTGCCCTAATAGCTTTCATATACTGCAGAAAAATGGGGCAAGTATTGCAAAATAACGTTTTACCACGGTAATGCGAATTAAAAGTGACATACTTGTAACATCACAGTTAAGCACTCGACATATACAGCCTCGCTCTCCAATACCGAGCTCACGATACACTTGACCATCGACGTCCTGTCGTCCTCGCGCTCCTTGCTCTTCTCTTGTCTGCGCGGCGTCGTCGGGGTCGGCGACTCCAGGCTACCCTCGCTCAGACTCAGCGGCTCGGCGTCGCTGCTGCCGGTCTCGTTGTCCGTACTGAGAGCACGCAGCAGAATCGGGGGCGCCGGACTGGCACCCTCTTCGTCTTCGCTGTCCATCGCCGCTCTGTGTCTGAAAGCAACGCGCACGATCACACACACGTATTCCGTCACCTTAACCCGGGAGTACTCGCGTTCGACCAATAAACGTATATTAGAGAGAACGAACGACGTAGGTGAGGCGCTTGTACTCCGCGTGGTTAATGGTCCCAGTGTGCTCCAGTCAAAGCGAGATCTGACGAGGCGGGAGATAACAAACGACTTACTGTATAAAATAATCGATGTTGACATAATTACTCTGATTGCCCGGCGAGTCTGGCAGCGAGGGTGGTCTTCGGCTCGCCGCCTTGCTACCATTGTTACTATTGACAGTGGGAACGCGCGCGTCAATGTAAACGTACTCTCCAGTCTGATCCAAGGCTACCGAGTCGTAGTAAGGCTCTTCCTCCGATGCCTCCGCGTCGCCGTCTTCGCCATCTTCATTGATAGCCTTTTCCAAGTCTGAGTGGTAAACAAATAATGGCAATTACTTCTGGATTTCGCGTGCATCAGAAAATAATTTATACAATTGGCGTACGAAGCTCCAAATCAGACTGTTAACTTTTGCCTGACTGTTACGGTCTTTACTTGTTGACTCATCGTGTTATATTCACTTGCGCCGTTTATGTTTTGTACTCTATTTTATTTTTACCGTTACCTGACTATTACTGTTTTTTACTTTTTGACTCATGATGTTATATCTACTTGCGCCGCGTTTTTTTTTGTACCACCGTCTCTTAGTTCATTACAATTTTATATCACTGACTGCGTAATCGATATATATTTTTAATTGTATTTGTAATTTTTTTCGTTACACTGAAGATGGTCCCATAAGGACGGAAACGTATGTATACATTTGCTATTATAATAAAGTAACTTTATCGGACATTACAACCTTGTTCAGGCTCTCAGTCCCTTTTGTTATACTTGATTTTATCGTACGAGCCATTGTTATTCATTATGTTATATTACTCTTAACTTTTCTTTGCGTAAAATGGGTAAGATTAAAAGTTAAATCCATTCGCTCGAATCTTTCCTCTGCCAATTGTACGTAGATTACCGAGTTCTCAAGTTCAACAAGAGGACGAGGTTTATGCATATACGGGAAAATACCTTTCTCGTCCTCTTCCTTGAGAGATTCCTCATTCTTGTCCTTCTTCGAACTCCCGGTGACTTCGATCACTGTAACGTAATTACTTGGCACATCTGGATCACTGTTTCTTCTAAGTTCAGGCACTTTCTCGGGACTCCTTGGTATCTCGCTCTTCGGCCGCTTGCCAGCCGCGCCGAGAGTCGAGCTCAATTCGGACACGCACTTGTCTGGAAACTTGCTGTCCTCCCGTTCCGTCAAGGTGGGAGCGGACGGCCCGACGACGTTCTGAGAACTCGGCGAATTCGCGGAGTCCGCCAGGCTGTCCTCCGGCGCTTGAGGATCCTGTTGAGACTGCGCCTCCGTCGTCGCCTCCTGTTTATTCTCAGCCGCGTTCGTGCTCGCGCCGGCGAAACTGTTGGCCAGCTGCTTGTGTCGCTCGACGTCGGCCAGCAATCTCTCCAGATACTCCACATAAAACTCTTCCTTCTCGAGCTCCTCTCTCAAGGCTGTCACCTGCGAAGAGCGAATGAACCGCGTTCTTTCACACGTCGCTCGAAGACATTGCTTCTACTGTTGTCTTAAGAAGACAAATCGTACGAGCTTAGTTATTGTACACTTTAGAGGATTATGGAAAAGATACTTTGCCGGACTACATTGAAATACGATGGATTGTCTCTACCATTGTTCTA
>NW_011967246.1:2898888-2920010 GCF_000949405.1 Vollenhovia emeryi
GATACTTCGCCAGACTACATCTGGAACAAACTTGAAATAAGAAGAGACTGTTATATAATTATACAAATTTTCTGCCGCGTCCCAATCGAGTCCGTAATGCCGTTTTCGGCAAGGCCCGAGCAAAGGGTCCCCGGGGGACTGTTAATACGCAGCGCCGCGAACTCTGAAAGATGACCTAATAACTATAATCAACCTTTTCTTCGGTCCCGATAACGCGGGCGGAGATAACTCCGCGGTGATTCAGCGGCGGAGCGGCAAGTCAATGTTTACTATTCTCTCATCTCTCGTTCGCGCGTTTGTCCGCTTATCAGGAGAACCCATTGTAAATGTTAACGGAAGGAACGACGACAGTTCGCGGGCGCTCCGTGGCGAGTGCCCCGTCAGCGACACAGGTTTCCGACAATTAATTCGATGAGTCATCAGGTCGTGCGAGCACGGCGTTAATTGAATTATACATGACTACGTTGTTATTAGGCGGCGGAATTGAATTCCCTTCCGCCTCCGCGCGTCGGCGCGTGCAACCGGCACGTCGCCGGGACCTTCGCGGCGGCTCTTTCGCCGTCCGCTCTGCCTGCGAGAGACTCTCGCCCTGACTAATAAATACCTGGTAAACATTGCGACACCTCCCGCTGCAGTCACGGGCCCGGCCGTTACGCAAGATTGCATCCTCGATCGCGCGATCGCCGGTGTGTCGCGTCGCTTTCAGAAATTCGTTCCCCCGAGTCTCTCGATTAGACTCGCGGAGGAAGAGAGAGAGAGAGAGAAACTGAACTCGGCTACTCCGGGCCGCGCGGAGTGAGTCATCGGGGCCCCTCCGGGATGTCAATTGAACGAAATAAAACCTCTCTCGCGGCGCTACACGTACACACGGAGCGTCGTTCACACGTGACTAATAAACGCCCGGCGGATACGACGTTGCGACACCGCTTCGGCGGGTCTCACCCTTGCCTCGGCGCTCATCCCCTCGTTCTCTCCGCGCCGCGATTTATTCTCGTCCGGGCGCACCTCGTCGGGCAGAATCAACAAACGCGATCAATCGTCGGAAACGGACGAGGGGGGGAGGGAAGAGCGAGAGAGAGAGAGACACACAGAGACAGGGACAGAGCGCGCGCGAGGGAGTCGTCTCGGGGTTTCGGACTCACCTTCTGCTTGTGCTTGACCAGGTTCGCCCTGACATCCTCCTCCCAGGCAGCCGGCAAGGCGCTGTCCGGGAACCGCTGCACCCAGACACGCTGGAAGTCCCCAAACACGCTCATGCCGCCGGGCGCGGGCGCGCGCGCGCGGGGAAGGAGGGGGGGGAGGTCGACGGCACTCCTCGTCGGCGACTCCTCCACGGGGGGATCCACGCCGCTCCAACGCTTCACCGCGCCGTCGTGCGCATCGCACGGGGGCGCGGCACCGCCGCGACCAGCAGCAGCAACGGCGACGGCGACGTCGTCAGGTCGCTCGCTCCCCTCGTCCGCCGCACTCACCGCAGCTACCGCTTCCTGGCGCACTCCCCGGCGCGCGGCGACGTCGCCTCGGCTCTGTCGTGTCGCGCGGGCAACGGCGTAGCCAGCCAGCCAGCGTCCGTCATACGGCCGCTGTCATCTTGTCGACATCTCCTGCGTAGCTCGCGCTCCGGTCCCCGTCGCCCGCCGCGCGGCCCATCGCTTCCTCCTCCTACTCTTCCACCTACAAGCCCCCCCTCAGCGACCGCCGACGCCGCAGGCCGCCGCGGCCGCCGCCGCCATGCCGCGTTCGACGTGACTTCGCGCTCGCCGCGTGCGTCTTCTCCCTTGTTTTCCCCCTGGCTTCCTCGTTCTACGTAACGTACATAATTTCTACAAATTTTGCGATTTCTTTTGCTGTTGTTCCCGTCGACATAGACCACTGGACGGGGCTTTGACTATGTAGTCACATGGGCTGCTAGCTGGTCCTTTCAGGCTGCAATCAACATCACGAGCGCCATCATAGGTTAAGTGGCAGAATCCCGGTACTTCAATGACATATCTTGCTCACGGTATAGCGACGCATCTATGTTATTTCTTTAGATCTTAATTCTTACTTCTTCCTCCGGTTTATAGTTGGCTCTTTCTTTAGATGTTATCTGAGAGACACGAAGATATAGTTTAACCTGAAAGTATTATATAAATTACTGAATTTTGATGTATTCAATTATTCTTGAAAAGTTTGCACTAAAGTAAATTGACTGGTATTACAGATTTCCAACAAACCCGATTCCACGTGGTTCTGAACTTTGCTAAACATGATAAAACAGCACGAAATAAATTATATTATATTCTGTCTCTGTCTTCTCTCTTGTTTTACCATAAAAATCTGACGTTGTTTCGACTTTCTGTCGTTTGACCTGTGGCGCCACGCGTGATATCAACATATATGTATATGTTGACTACACGTTAGAATAGGAAAAGCGAAGGTAACTGGCGGTCCAAAGTTATACAGTCCATGTATGATCTACGAGATAATGTATAAATATTCAATTTTTCATGTGTAAAGGGCTATCGTGTTGCAAAATCGTGCGCTTGCCGGTCGGCAATTTTTGCGACTGGGTCACCGGGATTTTAAAAGACATCGAAAAGGAAAGGTTTTACGAACGTCAGCTGTGGACGAACGGGCGTGTTTGTGGAACGCACCTGTAGTCGACAAACTAACTGCGACGCAGCGGTACGTATTGCGACGTAACCTAAGCGTATAAATACATACTTTTCCTACTTAATCCGCAATATTCTTACGTGGGAAATACAGCTTAGCATAATCTTTTGCGTGGAAACGCGATACAGTTCGCAAATTTGTATATAATTCAGGAAATCACGTCCGCTTTGTGAGTTCAATCTTTAACGTCGCTACGAGAGAAGGTGCACGATTTGTGTCCATTTCTATTAATATAAGTTAATTTTAATCTCGCTTTAACTTGCTTCTCATCCTCGTCTAATTCTTAGAGCTACTAGAAAGGTGTAATTGTATCTTTTAGCATTGGTACAAGTGGGCAGTCTTTAAATTGATATCGTACGCTTTGATCCCAAGTAGAACAAGTTAATCACAAAGCCGTCAATGTGACATTAAAATTATGGATTTTACGTCATAAAATGATCGGCATCAAGATTTACCTTGCAATGACTGATTTGCGACATGCTGTTTTATGATATTCGTGATGTGCACAATATATTATTACATGATTAGTCATAAATTATATTTATCCTATATTACTTCAACTTATTTCTAATATATAACATTTAATTAACTTTGCTTTGTAAAACAAGATCATTTTTACAACATTTTGATGTCTCGAGAGAGGAGCCAACTTTAGAAAGCAGAAAATAACGTTTTTTAAGAATTTTTTCTAAAGGAAAAATGTTTAAGTTTGTAAAACTTTTAGTATGTTTTGATACAACATTTGAATTGCAGATACAAATTTTTTTAATAAAAAAAAGTTATATTTTCACTAAGTAATTTAATGTCTTTTCATGACTGATATGTTCTACTTGGGATGTACATGAATATAATATTAAAAGCTTTAATTATTTGATCCCGTTAGGGATTTCGTCTGCTCCCGTCTAATCTTTTTGTGCTCTCTGCTCCTTTTATAGCGCGGTG
Organism: Vollenhovia emeryi; assembly: GCF_000949405.1. Taxonomy (NCBI): domain Eukaryota; kingdom Metazoa; phylum Arthropoda; class Insecta; order Hymenoptera; family Formicidae; genus Vollenhovia; species Vollenhovia emeryi. The sequence goes on from NW_011967246.1 coordinate 2,902,486, forward strand.
TTACATTTGTTGAATATACAAACTCGAGCTCGTGTAAGTGATAAAGTACGCACGATGGCACAGGGAAAACTCAAAGTTAAGACGAAGCTACCAACATCGTCAAAGGCGAAGGGCAAGGGCAAGAAGGGCAAGAAGGGCCCTGCCGTACAAAAGCGTGGAAGTAAGCGATTATGAGAGAACATGCTTTCCCAGAGTCGTAACGATATTGCTCTAACGTTGAGCTCGGTAATATACTGTAGTGCCTCTTCCTCGTAGACGCCCCTGTTCAACCTAAGAAGGCAAAGCTGCAGGGTGCGCAGAAACTGAAGAAGATTATCTCGAAAACGGTCAACACCGCGGCGGAAGATGACTTACGAGAGCGAGCCTTAGAGGGAAGGAAAGCTCTCACGAAGAAACGTCCTTCCAGCTCGAAGAAACAATAATACGTTAATTGTTGCAATACTTGTATGTATCAATAATACACTGTTACATATGTACCTACAGCTTTCTCAATCGTTACTCTGTTCGAGACTGCCTATTGGAAAAGGGATGGCGGTGAGGAAAGTGAAGTGAACCTCTTTCCGTTTATCGCGCTGGCGTAACCGAGGCTTAGCCTATATTTAAATAACGTTTACAAATTACCTGACAAACGAACTCGCCAGCCCGGTCAGTTTCCTCCTTGCTATCAGAATAAATATCGTATTCAATAATATTACCTAATTTACAAGGGAATATTATACAGGAGGCGCTATGGCACTCTGCGCCTTTCATACTTTCGACAAGATTCGGACGTAATCTGCAGTATACGTCGGAATGAAAGACCCTATGTATTGTCGTTCTATCATCCTTTCATGATAAGGTACAAAATCGCCGGAGTAATTTAAAAATGTATCCAAGTGTCATATATTATCTCTTCTTAATGTTCTGTCGCCGTATTCTCTAAATCACATTGCGTTAAGGCTGCTCCGAGCATCGTAGCACCGAGAGATTTCTTCAGGTCTCACGGAGAAGCGACCTGAAATCCGACGGTTTGTTGAAATGAGTGCGATGGAAAAACGTTTGCTCTAAAGGATCAGTTCGGATTTCGTATCCTTACCACTAATAAGTGCCCGCTCTGTCGATTTTTACTGATCGCCGGAGTGGCACCGGTCCTGACTTCGATGACTCCCTCCTTACCGCTGACTAGTTTGTGGGACACACTGGAATATTATATTAGAAATATTAGTGGAATTAGGATGAATAGTAGCAAAAGTGGATTGGCCAGATTAAATTTTCGATCGAATATGTCACTGAACGAAGGGACAAATGCGATGCTCCAAGAAGTCTGAAGAGCACTTACGATTCGGTATTGACGATCTTGAGAATGTTGGGATTATTGGTGATATCGATCGCTTTCGTTAACGCTTCTATTAGATGCGGAACTTCTAAGATCAAGTCACCCTGTAAGACAGAAATGCACGGAAATCTGATTCACTTGCTTGTTGATTTTGATAGACTAATTTTAAATTACTCTTTGCTTCTAATTCAGTTTATTCCAGTTGCGGTCACTGAGAATCAAACTATTTATTAACTTCTCTCTGTTAAATTTATCATTTATATTCTATTTCACTACTAGTTTGAAATAATTCTTTTTATTTAGAGTTACAGAATATTAAGATTTGTGAAATTCCAAGTATAAAAACCTTGTCCTTTTTCAATTCGGGTGGTATCCTAACGATGAGTAAATTATCCGATTCCCCGGTGACGACCAACTCCTCGATAGCCTTGTAAGGTAGACGATGCTTAAGCTTGAAGGTCTTGAGAGTGTCGAGAATATATACGGCATTCTCTGTTAAAATGAGCACCCTCTCGCGCGGCTTATAGCCGTGTCGATCGTACTTGATGACGGGAGTGGCGTACTAAGGGCACAGATTTTTATTTTAGATTTCCATTTTATACAAATTATTCTACATAAAAAAATACATTAATACATGTAATACAAAAGAAAAAAATAAGTTTAGTTTCTTCAAATTGCCAGTATAATACTAAAATTCCCAATTTTATTCGACCAGACTACATTTGTTAATTTCTCTGTCAATGGAGAAAATTTATTGCGAAAAACATTACCTCAGCCAGGGTTTGAACCTGGACCTCCCTACACTCTAGGCGGGCGTCTCACCAATTCGACCACCGAGGCATATGATAATATTTGTCGCAATAACAGTATAAAGATGTTGTCTACGCGTCTATTTTTCGACTTTAAAAAATAAGTGTTGCAATGTCTTGGCGAAATTCATATTTACCTTTATATGTTCTCCGGATGTTAAAATGTTGCTGATAAAGCTTTGCCGCAGTGCTTTGTACTCCTCACCGAGACGATCGGTTACAAATCTCGGACCTACACTCTTCGCGTAAGATTTCTTCTTATTCTTGAACAGAGACTCTGCGAGTATCTTCAACTCGAATTGTTCCTTCTCCTCCTTGCTTAGCGCCATTCGATAATGACGGGCTTTCCATCGCCTGTGCATTACGCGTAAATACTCTGATGCCTGTGCAATTACATAAATTTATTATGTCGTTTATTATGCAATAAAAAACGAAAAACGGGATTATACAGGAATATACGCATATAATTGCGCCATATCGCGTTAGTTTAATTATACAATTGTACTAGTGACGTGTTTTCTATTATGCTGATAATTTTTATGATGCTGATAATGTAGAAATATTATAGCTTATGTAGCTATTTCGTATTTCTATTCTGTACCTCTTGACAAGAATATGGACATGGCGGCCAATATTTATTTAAGACACCCGGTGGCAATGTCTTCGAAAGTCTGATAAGCCATTGTGATTTCGCCAATTCAATAAATGCCTTGTTAATTTCTGTAGGCGCTCCATCCCGTGTTATGAAGCCTTCGATGAATCTGTATTAAGCACAATATAAAAATATATATATATAATAAAAGAGTACATCTATAATATATATTCATTTAATAAAAAAAGAAAAAAGATTAAGTGATATACCTGCGGACAGTGGCAACTGCCTGTCGTCGTTTTGTGGCACTGCGTTTCGCGAGCCACCTGCGAATATATTTTTGGAAAACGATCGTTGCTTCTCGCTTTTCTAAATATTTCCTCCTCGTTAATATACCCTTCCATTTGCTCTGGATAATGGCAGCTATCTCGTGCTTCTTCATTTGGAACGCGTCCTCCGTGTCGAATAACGTTTTAGGAAATCGGATGAATAACTTGGTGCTGTAATGAATTTAATAAGCGTTAATTATGATTTTCAGCTCGTCGACGATTTCCAAAATTTAATTGCTCTGCTTTTGCAAAATACGAGTTGTAATTCACGACGCGCTTAATGACGATCGTGGTCTTACTTTCCCATCCTGTAATCGTCGCACTCGTAGCCGAGATGGCACACGAGTGTCTGCACGCCCTCCTTGGCCGGGCCGTGATAATTCGGCCAGGTTTCCGAGCAGAGGCACTTATAACGCTGTAAGAATTGCTCGTACGGTCTTCGATATGCGAAACCGGCGCGTCTCACTCGCAAATTCTCCATCAGGCCCAAATACTTCACTTGATGCAACACGATCTTTTCGTTGAATTTGTCTGAAATTGAAAGTTCAATAAATCTCGCTTCGATGAGTTTCAATAGGTTTTTTAAAGATTCCTTTCCTTCCCTTCTATTAATAGACGAATTAGACGAACGTAAAAATAAAATGTTCTTATTTTTACATTTATATGTGCTGAATTTAATTACTTTAGCATCAACACTGCGTCGAGCATTGTCGCTTTATTTCAACTTTATATCTTACATCTGGTCTACTTACTGGCCATCTTGAAATCGTTAGGTTTGATGCAACGAATGTAAGACGGTTCTTTACCCATGAGAATCTCAACCAGATTGTTCAAACTATTTTTAAACTGAGTTATGGCAGTCTCCGGGCGTTTCTTACTGGTTAAATCTTTCACGTCGAATACAGTCTGTAAGCGACAAGAAATTGTAAAAATTGCAAGAAAAACGTAGAAAATATTCGAAACCAAACCGATGAAAATATTTTCGCGAAAAGTAAGTATACGAGAGAAATTAGAAGAAAAAATAATTAATTGTTTGTAATTTTTTCTTGTAGAAAAATTAAATTCTTACTTTTGTGATGGAATTCGTTGTATGTGACATAATTTCGCGTAAATCTCGAAATAGCAAATCATTATTTTTCTCGAGGAATCCGCGTACGTTGTATGTAACATCGCCGGCGTAATGCACCAATCTGAATTCCTGAAATGTTAAGCTCATTCTTACACTCAATTTTGCGCGAATCTCAAATAATTATCGTTATTTATCGGTACTGTAAATAATACAATAAATAGAGATTAGCAGATAACATATTTATATATAATTGAACAAATTAAAATAAATTAAGTCAACTAAAACAATTAAAACAATCGAATAGATTTAGTTCTCTCTCCAGTATCGAGATATTATTCATGATACAATTTTAATATTTAGAATAGGATTCTTACGTCTCGTCCCATAATCTTCTGCGTTCGTATATCAGCCTTTTGATGGCTAATGTAATGAGGATGGTTGTTCAGATTTACGTTCAACTTTTCTAGGAAGCTCATATCCGTTGGTTCTCCAGGTCGTAAACACTCCTCGTCCATTAATGATATCATTCCTGCCGCATTACGATTAATTAATGATAACGTGTAATTGCGAAAGTGGGTTTTGACCGGATTTTATAAAAATTCAACCTTTATATTTCTCTTCAATCAGGTCGCAAATGATTTTATTATTGAAATATTCTATGTTCTCCCAAGTTATCCCTTCGCGCAGATATTCCTCCTGCTCCGACTTTAATGTCAGTTGGATAAACAGTTGTTGCAATTTCTCGTTGCAAAAGTTAATACAGAACTGCTCGAAGCTGAAATAACAAAAGAGAAAATTATCTGATAACTGATAGTAACGTCGCCATATTTGCGTTATACTGGTGATAATTGATTTTCAAAAATATCCCACGCCTTGAATAAAGATATTAATTAAATATATAGAATATATAATAATTATACAAATGTAAAATAAAATATAAAAATTTAGAAAAAACATTTTTCTGAAATTATTATTTATGGAATGCATAATATTTTTATTGTAAAATCTTTAAGCGTGCGTAATTGCTGTTCGACAGTTACCTGTTCTTCTGAAAGATTTCAAAACCATAAATGTCCAAAATGCCCATGACCATTTTGCGCCGAGGATTAGTCTGGGGTTGTAAAGACTTGTTAAGTCTAGTCACGAGCCAGGTGAATAATCTGTCGTACACGGCCTTGGCCAGCGCGTCTCTCGCATAAATGGCCAATTCCCTATTCAAGGGTGAAACCACCACGTCACCATGAGCATCTATGGTGCGATGAGTAAACGCCTTTGCCAGTCGCTCCACGTCGCATCCTAGCAGCTATTCAATCACAATTCAAGAAATGTGACATCTCTAGCAATTTGCAAGTAACGAATGTACGAAAGAATTTATACGTATACAACGAAATAATATGAAACGGAAATAATTACGTAATGAAATGATAATGAGAAAAAAAAGGCTAATAATTTTACTAGTAATCTGCTGCTTTTGATACTTTGGCTTCGCAAATATATTAATGATTTTAATGAAAATCATTTCAGAAATAATTACCGTAGCGACGGCATCGACGGACGCGGGTTTCAGAATAGTCGCTACGCCGTCCTCTTCCGAGAAGCCCACGTTACCCATGTGCAGCACCGACGCGACTATGGCAAACAGGTCATTCTGCTCCTGCTGAGACATCTCCATGGTCCTCATGGCCCGGATAACTTCCTTGTACTGATTAGCGTCATCGATGGTGTCCACCGTACCTTTCGTCTAAGGGATCGATTTACGAAATCAAAAAATCAACAAAGAGATTGTAGGAAGCAAATTTGAAAGAAGCGAGAAAGATTTCAATTTAAAAAATAAAATACGAAAATCGAATGAGCTTACCCCGTTGCTCAGGTAGAAGAACGTGTCGAGGTTTCTTTTCAAGAACAGTTTTCGCAGCGTGTCGTCATCCGCACCCGCTAACAGCTGATAAAAGATATGGAAATTCCGCTCGCCAACCGATTGATGGACCACTCGAGACTTCTCCAATAAATAATTTAAGATATTTCCACCGACTGGATCTCCCTGAGAACACGTGCAGGCGTTATCCAACAATGTTAAACCAAATGCTCGAAATGCTTCCGCAAAAACAAGCGAATCAAGAAAAATCGATAATCATTAACTTTCGCGCAATAGCTGTACATTAATAATTCTCTTGTAAATATGTTTCTCCTTTCTTTCTCTTTCTCGAATTATTGTCATGATCACAATTGTTACTTTTGAGAGTAATAAATTTAATTTTGGCGAAAACTTTTCTCAATTTCTTTTGATCTTGCTTTTAAAAGAAACGCGTTACTAAATTCAATTCTCACCTGGAAATTGAACTGAACGTCCATGTACTTGCCAAAGCGAGACGAATTGTCATTGCGATTGGTCTTTGCATTACCGAAGGCTTCCAGCACGGGATTGCTGCCAATCAATTTATCGTTCACCTCTTCCACCTGCTTTTTATGTCCGGTAGCAGCCGCGATAAACTCCAAGACCTTCTTAGACGCCTCCGTTTTCCCGGATCCCGATTCGCCTTAAACGACGTAAAAATGTAGAAAAACGAGCTCGACGATAAAAAAGAAACGACAGAAAGGGATTATACAAAATTCAATATCAATGTAAAACGAATAAAAGCGTGTCTTCTTACCTGAAATCAGGATGCATTGATCGCGATTCTCCTTAGCGAGGGATTGATAGGCAGTGTCCGCGAGAGCGAAACTGTGTGAAAATAAATTTTTAATAATTTACAGAAACACCGACGTTTTACTTTGTTTCATACAAAGCCGAATTTGTTGCATTTTCTCTTGCAGACGTTTCTCCTGGCAAAAGTCGAACAAAACTCGACGCGTGGTGGATGCTTACATGTGAGGAGGCGCCTCGAAGAAATTTCTCCCGTGATAGTAAAGGATGGTCTCCGGGGTGTAGATGGGCAGTTTCTTGTAAGGATTCACCGACACTAGCACCTGGCCGATGTACGTCTGCGAGATTGAAGATAAGAAATTCCTTTCACTGTGCCACTCTAAATCTTTTTTTTTATATTCAACTGCGTATAGTGTAATCAGTCATCAGTCGTCAAAGTTTTATTTTACATTTTTATATTATTTTTTTCATATAAAATCACACGTGGCTGAGAAATCCATTTTACGTAAAAGAATATAGGTAATATAAAAACGTAAAGTAAAATTTTCTTTCACTTCGACATCTCAAGATTTGTTCCTTATTAATTATAAACAATATACTGAAATAAATCAAAAGCACCGAAAGAATATTAAAATATATCCTGTTTTTCTTTCTCAACAAAATAGATACGAAATAACTGAGAATTTTCGTTTACAATTCGCGCCACTTTTAATTACGCTGTCGACTCACGTAAATGAGATCCTCGTTGAATCGTTTGCGCAGATTATTGATGAAGGCGGACTCGCTGCGGAAGTCCTCAAGTAGGACGAAGTCTTGAACGCCGACTCGGTCACGCTCGTGCAATCCGCGCTCCATGTTTCCGGGCAACTTCCCGTCGTGTCTGAGGACTTCCGGTCTCGCGACGGGTGTTTTGTAGACACCCCCGGTGTCGACTGTTTCCGCGCTGCAAATGTGCAAAAGAATGAGCTACCCCTGAATATCTCTTTCGTCTAGTAATTTAGCAGGATACTAGGATTTATCAGTTTTGCAACTTATGGTAATGAGACAATAAGAAGAAAATAAAATCGAACTTATACATTGATCCAATTCTTTCATAGTCGCGTTGTATCCATTTGTCCAAATATATTTCTATTGTAAATTTGTTAAGAAAAATTTTATTCCGTTACTTGGAAGAGCAGATACATTTGCTAAGCGTCAGTTGTCATTGAAATTTCTCTGATCGTACTATCTGTCGCTGCAAAATTAACATCGTGAAATTGAAAAAGTGGTTGGTCTGTAGCGCTGACAGGTTCCATTTTCTGTTCCACTTGTTTTGATGTGACGTTAAAAATTTATTTAACAGGTAGCGTGTAAAGTCGCCGTTCGTATTTGGCCTCGCGGACTTGCAAACGATAAGAATTCAGATTAGATATCGAAGCTCGTAACATTCAACGTTCGTAGACAATAGAGCGAGTGGCGGTAGATCAGTCGACAAATATTTCTATATGCACTGAATAGATAAAGGAACACGAGGGAGAGTAGAGAAAGCAAAAATATCGTATGCACAGTCTACACTGACAAAAATTTTTTTTAAACCAAGTAAATTGATTTACTTGAAATTATTTTCTTTTTGCCAAAGTAAATATTTATTCCACTTAAAAAAAATATAAAATTTCAAGTAAATCTGTGTATTATATTAAGTAAATTAATTTAACTAAAGATTTCATGAGACAGAGAATACCATTTGTTAAATAAACTCATTGTTTTTGTCAAATAAGAAATCCAATTTTCTTCGCTGTAAAACTTATATCTTAGTAAACATTTTATAGAATTAAAGTGAAATTTTTCAATTTAAAATTATCCACTATTTGACATTTAATAAATACTTAAATTAAAGAAATACATGTGTAAATTTGTTTATTATTTTTTAAATTAAAATTAATAAGCTATTAGGAGCCACCTGATTAATAATTCTCTTGAGTAAAGTAATATTTTTTTGGATTAAGATATTTTTTTATCAGTGTACGATAATACAATCATACAAATTTTCGATAGCGAAGAGTCGTAAAATTTCTGCCTGACGCTGCCGTACATTCCGACAAGCTACCAAATTAAATCCGGCGTTTCAAATTTAACAGGTTTATTCGAAATCATCCCTCGGGGAAAAGACTTTGCGGTTTAGTTGAAATCTATGGAGAAACAAACACACACACACATACATGTACACACTCACCCCATGTTTCCGCGATCCGGCTGGCACTTGCGATATCCAAATGGAGAAAGAAACACGAAATAGACTCGGTTATCTTCGTTTCGGCGTTGTTAATCGCGATCGCGGATTCCGACTCCGGTTAGTCCTCGCTACCTGGTTAGAATAAACGCGAATCGATCAGATAAGATAAATGCGAATTCGCCGATTCACGACGTCAGTGCCGGGTCTAAGCGGAAGAGATTAGATGGTTGCAAAAGATCGATGCCAAATCGGCGAAGCGGAAAATCTTTTAATCCATCTGGTCGATGGAGAGAGCTCAGATAGAAGTTAAAAAAATTTCTTTCCAAGTACAACTACTGTTATTGTTAAAAACGCTTTATCGTATTTTTCGAGTGCTGTGTTATTATTCGAAGAGAACTTGTACACGTATGACAATCGATGCAGTAATCTAAGAGATAACATGGGATAATGAAAGATTAGAAGTACGCGAACTTTTTCGCGAGTTTTGACCCTGGAGCGGTTCACTCGCTTGAAAATCTCCCTGCATCGAAATCCGTAGTTTACTTTTTCGAAACAACCCCCAGAAAAACTAATTGAATTTCTGCTCGGCGAACGCACGAAGGAACAAGCACGCGAGAGATTTATTTCGAAAAGTTCTGCGAGCATTTTATGTCCGCCTCGTGGATCACCGTTTCTGCCAATTTCGCGCGATACACTTTCATTTTTCTCCACAGCAATGCATCTACGCCCTTTTTCTTTCAATTCCGTGTCGCACAATTGAACTTATTTCTAACGAATCTTTCGCGTTGTAGAAATTTTATATCTAATCCACTTGTCCTCTTTGAGGAGCCATTCGCACAACGCGGGAGCCAGGCCGTGAGGTAACGCGAGTCACCAGGTAGAAGATGGTCCGTCATCGTATCCGACGGTACACTTAAACGTAAACACGCAAGAAAATTGATATTACTTCGATATTTGGTTCGGGACGTGTCTCGGTTCGCGCGTTCGTACGCGAGGAGAGCCGCGTGTTCGCCGCTTCGAGATGTCAACCGAAGAAGGTACTGGAGAACGGAGGAACCACCTTGCGACTGTTGCTGAACAATGATCCAGCGGTTGACCACCACCTCCCGTCCATCGCCCACCGGCGACAACCAACCCCCCCCCCCTCTCATTCTCTCTCTCTCTCTCCCCCTCGCTCTCCTCTTCGTTATCCGCGTGACTGATAGCGGAACGAAACGGTGCCTGACAGCGAAACGCAGGAAAACCCGCGTAAGAATGGCTACTGCCGAAACAGGAAGCTCGTATAAGTAAACCCCTATCACACGCACTAATGACCGGCTCGCTTTCTTACGAACAACTTTAACAAGAACGAAAGAGAGATTTCGTATCGAGTCTTCCCGTAAATCAGCGAGTCTCTTGGGGCCCGGTTTTTCATTTTCTGATTAACTGTTAACCAGAGGTCAAGTCGACTCTCTGTCTCTTCTCAGATAATAACCAGGGTTGGGAAGTAGCTCGTTACTTGTGACGAAGTTACAGCTGCAGTTACTTTTTGTGGCAACTCTAACTTAACTTCGTTACTTTCTCTCCATCTGTAACTGTAACTTAACTCAGTTACATTTTTTTCGACGACTAGTAACATAGTTACTTTATATATTTTTTAAACCTCCACAGATCGCATTAGGCCTCGCATATTGCACCTTTGTCGACGCTTTACAATTCAAATGCAGATTTGATATTTTTATTTTCACTGCAAGAAAGTAACCGCAAAGTAACGATTCGTTACTTTTTGAGTAACTGTAACGTGTTACTTTTTAGAATTGGTAACTTGTAACAGTAACCAGTTACATTTTTAGCGAAGAAAACTGTAACTGTAACTAGATACTTTTATAAAGTAACTTTCCCAACCCTGATAATAACATAGAAAAAGATGGAGAGTCGACTTCTGGTTAACAGTTAACCAGAAACTGACAAAACCGGGCCTGAAAGTACGTATCGTCGGCTTAAAAGAAAACAGAATATAATGCAATCTTACCCAGATAGCACAGGACACTCCTATGAACATTTTAAGAATATTCAACAATATTTGGAATATTCCATAGGTCATTCTTATATATTTATCTTATGTTCGTGGAACATTCGACTGGCACTACTATAAGTCTTTTTCGAATGTGAATAGAACAATCTATCGATTATAGCGTGTCGATTATGTATGGTATGATCACTGGTTTCACTGCCTTTTGCATAAGATAAGTGTATTACACAATGAACAATGTGCAATACGTGAACTCGATGAATATTAAAAGAATTATTCTGATCGAATATTCCAAAGACATTCTCGACGAATATTTTAAACGCGTTCTTATTTGTTATGAATATACGATTTCTAATTGTAATAATCTATATATATTTTTATAGAATATTCGATTGGAATATTCTGAAATTACGAATATTTGCAATTCAGAAAAATATTCATAGAACTATGTGTGCTATCTGGGTAGGAATATAATTTTCGCAAATTGTGTTCGTCGCAAGGTGTAACAAATAAATAAAATATTATACAGACGCTGGGAATAAATTTCCGTCGCGATCAATAATTTCACGTGTCGATCGTGGAATGGACTTTACAGTGCGATAGAAATCGACGATTGTTATAATTAAAAGAACCGAGGATAAAATTAATCATGTTGACGTCACACAATATATCGAGGCGAATCCAAGTTTCCGAGATCGCCGCGTAGAGTATCGAAATGCAATTGCAGATTAACCGGTGCAAAACTGGGGTTAATCGATAACACAGCGCTGATAAGCTGCAATAAAGACCCGCGTATCTAATCTAATCTACGTAATCACGAATCGGTTTTTCTAGACACGCACGGTACAACGGGTTTTCTGCGAGAACTAATAAAAATATTCGTGACTTTTCGCTATCGTCGTTGTGTAAGATTCGATCGCATAACGCTCTCCGTATGCAATTCTTATCGCGATATGGGATTTACGTCGCATTGTTACGTTAATCGTTGCATTAATCTCTCGAATCGATCGATTTTCAAAACGCGACGGTGCAAGTGTCCAGGACTGCGATGTTACTCCGCATTTACAATTATCATTTATCAAACGAGTCTACGATTGCGTAAATTGTTTCATTGCTTTTTCACAGTCTAACCAAAATGTATGTCAAAGGCTGCTTCCCTTTTACTAGCCACAACCCAGTGAGAAGTAATTCGTCGATCGATGTCGAAACGATGTTAAATCGACGTCAATTTGATGGTGTTGATATCGTTTCGACATCGATCGACGAGTCATTTCTCGCTGGGAAATCGACGCAAGTTAACACACTCGAGCACAATACTCAAGCATTTTAGTCGACATTAACCGGCCAGTGTTTTAACACAGAAAATTTATTGCGAAAAATATTTCCTCAGCCAGGGTTTGAATCTGGACTTCCATACACCCTCAGAAAGGATTTCTGTTACTGGGACAAAAAATATTCTTGACACATTTATATCTCTCGCAACCTCATTTGGTATAAAAATTAAAGATGACCAAACGCGCGCTTCGCGCGCGCAGTTTGTAGTTGAGCATTGTATATTTTTAAGAATTTCTATACATGCAAAGAAGTAATTGTATGCGCAACGTCAATTTAAAATAAAAAGTAATTTATCCCTCACTGATACGATTCGCAATCGCAGAGTTGTACATCGTGTGTGTTAAACTGTAAAAATACAAATATGTATATGATTAGTATAGACTAATTGTGTCAAATCGAAATTATTGTACTAAATATGCTTCATATTTTATATTTAAAAAAATAGGTATTTATTAAGATAATTATATAAAATACTGAGAAAGTCTTCCTTTTAAATATAAATTCACAAAATTTTATACATTGGTTTTGTCTCTAACACTTATTCGACTCCTCGTTCGAATCATTTGAATAAATAAAATAAAAACACAGAACAGATGCTTTATTTTGCACAAGTAACAATTAAATAACATAAAAATGTAAGACACTTACCTTACGATTTCTCCGCCGTTGCCCGATGCCTCCTCGGCCTCCTCCTCCTCTCAGATTTTCTTGTTGCACTTACACAACACTCACTCGCGAAAATCATCGATCGCGCGAAATTTCCGGCACTACGCGATGTGAAATACCGCGAACACACGAAATATTATTACCTTTTGCGTTATCGGTTTCCAAGACTTTCTGTCATATAAATTACTCAAACTAACAACTTGCATTTTTGATTCGGAAGAATAGGATAATGGATAAATCACTTTCGAATTGGCGATATAAAACGCAACGCGAGCATCGGAAGCATAATCTGCGGCAAAGAAATAATGTAACGACGTGCAATAAATGAGTTTCTTTATTTCCCGCCCGTTCGAGTTGCGAAGAACGACAGAGCGAAGTCGTACAAATTTCTCCTTTTTCCCGAAAATGGAACAGATTACACGAAATCGACAGATAATTAAAAGCGGTGCGTAAACGAGATGTAACCGCGCAAAGTACCACGGTTTACATTCATATTTTAGATGAGTTAATCTCGTGAAATATCTAGGTACACGTTGATAAAGAACCGTCGCCTCAATATACAATTCGTTTCTCTTTGCAAGTTGTAAAAACTTAATGATTAATCGAGGAACGTTACTTGTTACTGATAACGGTGTGCAAATCAATAGTGTTTTATGCCTGCATTCATCGCGATCGAGTCTTGGAAACCGATAACGCAAAAGTAATACCACGCACGGAGCGACTCTCGCCACTGCTTGCCGGCTCGACGTTCGGCGAGCGAGTGATAGCGCGGCGACCTTCAGGTAAACTATGGCCCGCGTAACGTCGCACGATACCGCGCCGAGTGAAAAACAACAAAAGAAACGTTGAGAATTCGTTGACCTGCCTACGCAATGGAAAATTCCGTACTTAATATTTCACATTACTTTGTTCCGCGACTGTTACTACGTTTTGTGTATCATTCTGCGGACTTATTGGTATTGATTAAATTAACGATTAATTCTGTTCAATCGAGAAAATGTTTCGAAACGAAAATCGTTGTTACTTAAATTCTAATTACTAAGATTAGAGATTTTACTTCAATAGTGGTGCTACATCGATTCTATTTTATGATACATTGAAGCGTAATAGCATTGAATCCAATTCGACCACTGGGGAGCAGAGTTTGCCACTGTGAAATGGCGAAGACTTAAAGAACAAGATTTGAAGAAAAGGTTCTGTCGAGAAAGATTCTATCGAAGTACTCGGAGCGAATGCGTTCCTCGGTCAAAAACACACTCCAAATCTCCTCCCGAGCAGAGTCGAAAAGTGTCAATCGAGTTTTAACGAAATTCCAAATGGAAAGCGACGATCTGTTTAAAAAAATGCCGATTGCGTTCTCTAGAAGGGAAGCAGCCAAAAATACCTTCGACCGACGGTCACGAACAAAGGGAAGGGCAGGTTGATGAAAAGGACAAAGAAAGAGAGGGAGGCAACGCGTTTATTGTTGTCCTTCAAGATGGACAATTAAACCGTTTATCTCCGGCGCGAACCAGTCTGTCTTTCGTGGAAGCGAGGAATCGATGTGACTCATTGATACTCCGGTCGTGAACCCCGTTCGGCGAGCAATTTTCCCTCGCCTTGACGGATACCGGAGGAGGTATCGCGAATGCGGGTCGCGGTGAACGGCGTAGCACATGGTGTGCCGCGGCGCCGGGAATTATCAATCGCGACTCGCACACAAAGAGGACCATTGTCGCGGCTCGTCGTTATCGAAAATGTTGCGCTCGTATAGCGGCGACTGCGGACAGAAAGCAGTCACGTACGTTCCGCAGGCGGCCTCGGGTTTTATAATTTTCCTTTTCTTATCCTTTCGCGCGGGATGAGTCACGCGCAAGAGACGCAGACCAGACACGTGTGAATCGCGTCTAGAGTACGAATGTCCGAAAAGATAGTCCAGAAGGGAGCGTCGTTTACGTGCGGCTCGCCGTAACATTTTGCGTCTTCCGCGTACGTGTAGAATATACGGGGACGTCTTTTCAATCGTCGGCGAGGTCAGTCTCTCCTCAGCGGTGAGGTCGTTCGTCGGGGAACTTTCGATTGGCGTGATGCCCTTTATTTGATTAACTCGAGAGCGGAATCGATCGCGCGCGCGCGCTGACGCGATCGCACGAAACGGAAAGTCGTCCCGTTGCATTTTTCTGCACCCGGCTCGCGGCCCCGAATCGGGGACGCTGACGTAACGCGCCGCGATGAGTCAAGGGAAGAAGGGGTCCTTGGGACCGGAGTCGCGGGGACGCTCGGTGAATAAAAAAAAAAGGAGAAAAAATCGACGAGACGCCTCGAAAATCCCGCACGACGAACGCGGCGGGAATACGTCGAAAAATTCCACCGAAGACGACTCTCGTAAAGTTCTTCCAAGTACCATGTTGTTCCACGATTGCATTATTTTCAGGGTCTCAACGTCCAAATTCAATCGCAAATCTTTTCTCGCAACGATCTCACGATCTAACAATCAATTTTCCACTAAACAGACTTCACTTCATAGGGCAATAAATTCACGGTGGAACCAACCGACGAGGCCTATTAATTTAGCGGAGACTCCGCTATCTCGTATTAGGAGTCTGTCGCATAATAGGAAACTGTCGTCTACTAAACGTATTCAGTCAAAGCGACAATTATTTTTCTCAGTGTGAAGAATACGACTCGCCAAAGCGAAACGCGAAAGAACGCTCGATCGGCGGCAGACCGAGAGATGAACGTTCCTGGAAATCCTCCTCGCGGCCTGGAAAAATTTCGCGGCGCTCGACCCGCGAGTTCCACCTTGGAGAATAATACGCGCTCGTTCGTCATAATTTTACTCGCGCTCATTCGCTATTCAGCCCGCGAGTGTAAGACCCGCGAGAAAACGATGGTCCCGCGCGGTGAAAACCCGTCCCTCGCCTCCCGTTCGAGCGCGAGAGCCGACAAAAGGCTAACCGGTTTCCGGAAATGGGTTGCGTCGTCCTCGGCGGGTTAAACGAACGGTGCGTGTGCACCAGACGCGGACGCGAGAAAATAAGAGGGTTACCCAATCACCCAGATAACGCCGACGTGATAATTGCGGCGTGGCGAAGAGCGGTTCTTCCGAAATTCGCTGATTAAATTTAGCTGCCGGACGGAACACACGGGGGGGGGGGGAGAATTTTCTCTTAAAATTTACCCCGAACATCGTAAGATAACACGACATTTCGGAGAACTTTATGAGAGTTTTCTGAAATTTTACTAGTAAAACGTATGGTAAAATTGCAGAAAAAAATCTTCAGAAACTTTACATATTTTTGTAAACCAAGTCCACTTCTTGGCTGTAAACTCAAGTTAATAAATTAGATATATTATTTTTCTCAGTGTGAAGAGTACGACTCGCGGAGGTCCAGGTTCAAACCCTGGCCGAGGTGATACTTTTTCGCAATAAGCTTAGAATAAAATATTTAGACACTGCCACCCTGTCGCGGCTCTGAGTCCTTTATCTCTTGAAATTTGTGTTTAACACATATGAGCCACACTAATTTGTTAATTATACATATATTATTCAATTTTTTTTCTCAGTGCACTAACTCGTGAATCCTCTATCGAGTGCGACAATGAATTTCTGTTCATTACCAAATTCCATTCCACAAGCGACGATCATTCCTCGCGCGGTTCGCGATGGAAATCGCTGACGGCGATTTCCGGGCACGTTTCGCTATCGCAACGAAACCCGCATAGTAAAAGCGCTCTTATCTTACGATAACAAAAATGGTAAGGTCCCACACGTGCGCGCGGACACTCCGCGCGGACATTTCCTGTGCAAGTACCGTTCTTTTCACCGGAGGTGCTGTCAGAGGTTTCACGCCGAGGCGGTTCCGCTTCGCGCGCGTTGCACAAAGCGGCTGAAATTTATGGGACCCATAGCGAGCGACTATTTTCAGCGCGCGCCGGCTCCTCGAAGATTCGGCTCGCCCCGAGGAGGTTTTTCCACGGGCAGCCACGCGATTTTATTCCGTTATTCCGACGATATCAATCCCCGAGTAAACGCAACGTGTAGAACAACGTGTTTCTAAACCGCTCCATATTCTTGCACCATTAACGCGTTCGCAGCCGCTGACGTAACTTTACGTCATTTCTTAGGCCTATGCGTCTATGTGTTAGTTGCAGCTGACGTAAGTTTACGTCATTTAAAAATCTGCAGCTGCTCGGCCGCTGACGTGATTTGTGCGCAACACTCGTTGGCCGCGAAAGTTGTTAATCAAACGCGATAAGAATTAATATTTAAACGTAATATTGTTTATATTATGTTTAAATATTTATTATTTGTATTGTTTGATCAGTTACTATGGCGAATATATTGTGAATGAAAATGTCACGCGAACGGGATAAACGCGGCAATTTGAAACAGATTGAGAGAAACGCGCGTTTAGAAAACACATCTTATTGATGGTCTCGCCTAGAAAGTCCAAGCGCTTTTAACTGTTAAATATTCTACGTTCACAATTCTTACTTTCGAAATTTGAATGCGAAATTCAAATCGTTCGCCGCTGCACACGGAATACGATTTTGCAGCGAG